>NW_018021250.1:31119-37120 GCF_002006095.1 Pseudomyrmex gracilis | reverse complement strand
CTAACACTAATGATAAACAAAATAAAACTTATAACAAATAAAGACACGCTGTCTTTGTCCATCACAAGTTGGTGTTCCCTGGGCGTCAGGTCACACAACCCCCGCCAAACCAGTGATCCGGGAATGAGCCTTCCTTGAAGGAACTTTTCTCGATCGCTGGTTTCCAGAAAGTAACACCTAAGTCCTTAAGGCGTTCCTCTTCAACTGTGCCTCGATCCTCTCAGCTCGAGCCTGCTGGAAACGACGCAGCTCTTCTTGAAGTTCGGGATCATCTGTTTCCCCCGTGAACTGTTGTATTTCGTCGTTTGGATTTTGTTGTTCCATCGAGTCATCCACGTTGTTGCTGCTACACGTGCTGCTCTCGTCCATTCGTTTTAATTTGGGTGGTCCCATGTTTTCGTCCATGAGTAACCCCTCTGCTGTAAACAAGTCGAAACCACTATATTTACATTTTATCTTTTCAACAGTGTCGTGACCAAATACTACTGTTAACAACGCCGAGTGTTCGATTACTAAAAAGCACTCGCGCAATGTTAATTCGGCCACTACTATTTCCACACTAATCATACGCTTAGCCGGGAAGTATTGTTGTTCGACATCGTTTGCTACTTGACCAATTGTCGCTGTTCCCGTGTGCTGTAACAAACACTCACACAAATCGTGTGATAGTAGATTAAGTTTGTGGTCACTGTCTATTCTTAAAAGTACCTTATAGTTAGACACGGAAGCAATTATTTCGGGTTTGGGCAGAACACGGTCTAGAGTTGCACACGCCATACTGTACTTATACGAGAACCTTTCGGATCCTTTCGCGAACACAACACTGTCGTCGTCAGGTTCCCCCTCGGGCATGTCACTCATTTTTATTGTGTCCTCCGAGTCTGTAACCTTACTATGTTCTTCCGCTATTTCCAATGCACAGATGCTTAATGCCTCGTAGTTACTTTTGTCTTTATTTTTCAGGATTGCATAATAGTTCTTTACCATTTGTTCGGTGGCGTATCCTGAAGTTTCCCACTCGTACAATTCTTTAACGAGATTTTTGTCGGGACCATCTTTGTATATATAAGAATACTCAGCTCTAAACACTGTTCTTGTTTTAATCTTGTCTTTTTTCTGTTCCAGGTCCGGCTCATCGTGGGATTCGTCCTCGGCTTCATGGGACTTCTTCTGTCTCCTCGGGCGTCGTTGGACTTCCTTCCTGTCATCGTGGGATTCATCCTCGGCTCCGTAGGACTTCTTTTGTCTCCTCGGGCGTCGTTGGACTACCTTCCTGTCTTCGTGGGATTCATCCTCGGCTCCATAGGACTTCCTTTGTTTTCTAGAGCGTCGTTGGACATCTTCCTCACGGTCGTCTGTGGATTGATGACCGGCCTGTTTCTCAGCTAAGTATCTTTGATTAACGGGTTTTTTCACCCTTTTCGAGTTTGTTGGACTTTGATCTTCCTCGCCGTCCACGTTTCGTCTCTTATTTCGTTTGTTTTCAGATTTGTTCCTGTTGATCCTGGACTTTGGTGTATCCGTTGTCGTCGTCGTGCCTTTGGACTCCATGGAAACTCTACTGCCATCAGACTGATTGCCTTTGCTGGACTTAGTTCTGACGCACGCAATTTCCTTTAACTCTGGGTCTCTGTGAGGTCTTAGCTGACGTGTATTATATACCCCAATCGTTTGTCCATTGAGATCCTCTATAAGGTAAGCATTGGGCCTTATTTCGTTCTTTATTTGATAAGGATCCTCGTAAACTAAGTGAATTTTCTTAGTCAATCTTCTGGTCTTGTCTGACCTCCTATGTAGTTTTACCCATACCTTGGTTCCGTTTGTGTACACAGGTGCTGTGCCTTTCTTCTCGGCTTGGATCCGTCTTTGTTTTTGACGATCTATTAGAGTCTGTCTCGCCTCGCGGATCTTATCCTGAAGAGTTGGTCGTGGTCCCATCTCCCTGGTATGCCACTTGGGTAAAAGTCTTTCGTCTATGTCTTCTGCTAGTTCCAGGTCCTCATGTAGATTTTTTGGTCTTATGCCTGTTGAACTATGCTCAGTTATATTTATTATTGTTTCTAATCTTGGGATTACTTGGTCCCAACGGGTATGTCTCCCGTGTGAATACGCTCTTAAGACGCGGTTAATTTCCCGCATCACCCTTTCTACAGGGTTCGACTGCGGATTGTATGGCGAAGTATGGCGTGTCTCGAAACCGTGCTCTTGACCAAATGCCTTCCACCGGTCAGAGTTGAATTGTCCGCCTTTATCGGTTAAAATTTCGTCTGGAGTTCCGATTTCGCCTAAATATTCATCTCGCAAAGTTTCACATATAGTATCAAGTTTTTGATTTTTAATAGGGTATAACTTAGTTAATTTTNAAAAGTGATCGCATAATACTAAGATATACTTATTACCTTGCGGTGTTTGCGGTAANGGGCCNCAAAGGTCCATAGACACCGTCTTCATTGGTCTGCGNGGAATCTCGTAATACTGTGGTCCTACCGTCGCGTGAGTATAATATTTAGTTGCAAGACAGACATGGCACGAAGCCACTACATCGCGAACATATTTATCTAACTGNTTAAGNTAGAAATATTGATTCATAAACGCGATCATTTTGTCCGTACCGAAATGTAATAAATATCGGTGTACGAGATTAACAAAGTCCCACGCTATTTCCTTAGGAATCGGTATTCTTTCCATATTGTTTAACACTAACCACCTACGAATAATCCCGTGTCTTATTTTATAGAGCTGTGGTTGCTCTTGTTTTAGCTTGCAATGTTTCGCTATTCTGTTGAGCGTCTTTGATAAGCTCCGCCCATTGCAAAATATCTTCCCCATCTCTAGGAGAATTAATTAGTACAATGTACTTTGTCTTATCTTCCTTTTGTTTGGCGGTTGNTTCTGTAAAGCTGCGTGATAACGCATCCGCTATGTTGTTTTGTTTCCCCGGGATGTGCACGATTTCCAAGTTGAATTCCTGTAAAAACTCAAACCAACGCGCAATCCGGGTACTATTCTCAGTACACGAGCTCAAAAACTTAAGCGCTCGGTGGTCCGTATACACTTTTACCTTATGACCCATTAATATGGTGTGCCANTTACGNAGCGCCCATACGAGTGCNAANCACTCTAGNTCNGTAATCGTGTAATTGTTNTCGGCCCCCTTTAANCTTCTGCTCGCGTAAGCGATTGTCATATGTCTTTCAGGTTCGTCATCTGCAAACTGAAAGAGTCGGGCTCCAAGACCCATATTAGAAGCATCTATATACATACCAAAATTCAAACCTTTTTTAAGTAAGAACAAGTCCTCTGCGTCTCTAAACGCTTCTTTAATTTCGTTAAACGAACTTTGTTGCTCTCTTCCCCATTCAAACTTTACATTTTTCTTTAATAGTAGTTCTAGGGGTTTAGTCATTTTTGCTAAGTTCTTTATAAATCTCCTGTCCCAATTAATAAGCCCCAGGAACGATTGGAGTTGCTTTTTATTTTTCGGTCGTTCGAAACGACTAATCGCATCTCTCGTATCCTGATTTATAGAAGCTTTTATGTCTGAGAAGGTATGACCTAAGAATGTTACTTCCTGTTGAAGCCATTCACATTTTTGTAGATTAATGCGGAAACCCGCTTCCCTTAGCTTTCTTAGAACGTATTCTAAGTGTTGGATGTGTTCTTCCAAACTATTCGACGCTATTAGTATATCATCTAAGTATACTATTAGGAAATCCAAGTCCTGGTCGTTTAATGCCAAGTTCATGGCTCTTGAAAACGCCGATCCTGACGTTTTAAGACCAAATGGTAGTCTCTGAAACACATAGGTCTGATTATTAAACAAGAAACCAGTATACTTTTGGCTCTCTTCGTCTAATGGTATTTGCCAAAAAGCCTGTGTTACGTCGAGTGTTGTAAAGTACTTGCGGTGGCCGATCCGCTGAAAAACTTCCTCTATCGACGGAGGTTGAGCATGGTCGTTAGCCATCTTTTTGTTAAGCTCTCTCGCGTCGAGGCAAAGTCTAATCTGGCCATTTTTCTTTACTACCGCCACTAACGGATTTATGTATTGAGTCGGGGCTCGTCTTATGATACCCTCGTCCTCCAACTCGTCAATATAGGCTGTTACCGCCTCTCGGTGTATCTCCGGTATCGGATACGTTTTTGCCTTAAACGGCGTTTTGGAATTCATTTTAATTTTGTGCGTGTAATGTTTAACGCGTCCAATTCCCTCCTGGAATAAGTCCTCATTTTCCGCCAATATATCTGCGATCCGTTTGTTAGCTTCATCCCTGGACAGTCTTTTTATTGTAGCAATTCTCGCCACTTCTTCCAAAGATAGCTGGACATTTTCTCCGGTGCAATTTATGATAGCGCGGTGTCTCGCGAGGAACTCCATTCCTAGAATCATTTCGTACGCTAATCTTTTTAAAATGTAAAATTCCACAACATAAGTTTTGCCATTAATTGCGACGTCTAACGCCGTCTTAAATGCGATTGGTTCGCCCTTATCTGTAAAGGCTCCTCTGACAGTAAACCTATTAATAGGTATCGATGTCACTTCGATGCCCGAGTTCAGCAGTTCGTCGTAAAGATCTTTTGAGATAGCATTAATTTGTGCTCCTGTATCTACCAGAGCTTTTACCTCTCTTGATCCTACTTTAGCAACGACTTTAGCGCCTACTCTGCAACGGGTCTTACTCTGTTCACTATGTTGGAAATCGTTTAAGTGTTCCAATATTTCTCCCGTTCTCAACAACGTTATCTTCTTATTTCCGTGCTCGGAGTCTGAAGATAGTATGTCTGAACTTGTGGATTTATTCGAGTCGTCCATTAGCATGATCTTAGTGCGGGATTTGGTCTTTACCGCCTGTCTCGATTCAGCTAAGTTTTTTGTAGTCGATTCTCGACCCTTAACTCTCCTCGAAGACGTTTGTTGATACGGTTTGACCTTCTCCTCGCCACTATCTGGTGGACTCTCTATAACCGGCTGTGGTTCCGCCTTTTTACTTTTGCTGTCACGTTGTTTATAACTATTATAGTCTTTACGACTATTATATCGGTCTCTTGATTCTTCATATCGACCTTTGCCACGATAATCTCGATCATATGATCTTTCGCGGTCTTTGTACGACCCCCGCCATCCTGGATTACTCCTGGCGTTTCCGGGATCTCTGCTTGTTTTTAACGATTGACCCTTAAAGCTTTGTTTTTGTTTATCTTTGCGTTCGGGCTTTTCGTATTGTTTTAGAGTGTCGGCATGCATCAGGTACTCAACCAGTGCATTGATAGACGTTATGACACCCGGTCTGATCATTAACGCGGTCTGTGTGTTGAAATGTTGTGACATGCACGAGATAAACTCGCGATCAGATAGCGGTGTGTCCAACGACTTTGCTAGCCGCGACAACTCCAGTACATACTCTGCCGAGTTCTTATGCTTCAAAGGATCATATTTCCCTGAGTATAACCTTTGTCTAACTCGTCCTTGTATTTCTTGTCCCCAGAATCTCTGTAGGAACTGAAATTTCATTTCGTCGTATGATTCGAAATCATATACGTCGTACCAGTTTGCTGCTGAACCTATCAAATAGCGTGGAAAATGGAGAAGCATCTCCTGTGGTGACATTTGTTCGCGCTTAGCGATGTTCTCATATCTTTTTAAGAATGCGACAGGATTAAGATCCGTTTCTTTGCCGCTGAACTTAAGATCCTGGACTGGGCTTACCAGCCAACCTCCTTGAGGTAATCTGAAAGGTAGTTGTTGATAAGGCACCATACGTAAGTTATTATCACTTACCATGCCTTCTGCATTGTGTCTATTCGACTCAGTTTCCTTATGCTCGGCTCTATCATTACTTTCTGATGTTTGGCCGTCATCACTTATATTTTCATCCCTGTGCTCGTCCTTAGGCTTTGTCTTTGTCTGGTCATCGAGCTTACCCGCCAACGCTGATATTTGCTTTTGTAGATCTACCATCATTTGTTGCATCGCTTTAGCCGAGTATTTTTCTTCTCGCTC
>NW_018021250.1:15450-24039 GCF_002006095.1 Pseudomyrmex gracilis | reverse complement strand
CGTAGCACTTTGTTATCTTATCCCGTATTCCGATTTTTATTTACTACTTTACTTTTATTGTAAAATATGGCAACGTGAGTTTATTTTCTCTTTCATTCTAAACTTTATCCGGTTCGGTAAATGCAAATAAACTTTAGCAAAATGTTCGATATGTAGAAAGACTTTCACGCATATTATACTCATGCACGATATACGAAACCGATTTGTCCTGTCACGGTCGCCATTCGATTGAATGTTTTTCTTTATGAACTCGTGTATTTATCGGAGATCGGACACCAAAGAGTGGGTAAACGGGATGAATATATATGCGTTCTTTTGTTGAAAGTTCTCTAAAACGGACATGCTTTACAATATGGCGTCGTTACAACGACTTCGCTACGCATTACCACTGTGACCGGAGGTGAGGTAATATTTGGCCAAGTACTCACGCTTTCTCCTGCCTACCACGGTCGCCAGTCACTTTCACCTCCTAGTGACAAGGTTATTCCTGTTTACTTTCCGCTTTTGTTTGTTTCAGGCGCAGTACCAACGTACACCAGGCCTTCTTTCTTCGCAGGATCAGGATTATGTCGGGGTAAGTATAAGCACTTTTTACACAGTCTTTTATATATATATATATTAAACTCAATATATTTTCTCGTTTGTAGTAATACACATAAAATAATAATTGTTGCGTACACAAAACTTTGATTTTACGCTTAACAACCTTTTAACGTACTATTCGTTTATAGCACTTCTACTTTTGATAACTGTTATATTACGGCAGATTACAGAGTATTACGCAGATTTTTTTTGTTCAAAGGTCCGTCCGTATTGAACTCTGCGAAGCTACTGACTCGGCTGAGAACATGGCGTCGCCTTCTTCCTCGTTTCCACGCGGCGGCTAGCGGCGCGCATGCGCAATGACACCTCGGGTCTTTTTAACTCGCAGGATAAGGCGAGTATTGTATATGTGTGTGATGTGTGGATGTGTGGCATTAGNGTGGTGTGTGTTTTTCTCCTTAATCGAGTGTTTGTATGTGTACGTGTGTTGTGTTATTTGTTTTATTAATATTAATTTGCTATTAATTTTGTTTTTAATTCAACTTTCTTTCTTTTTAATAACCAATTTTACAAACAGACTTTTGGAGCACCTATGGGTTCTCCCCTCTCCCCCATCCTGGCTGATATCGTTATGCAGGATCTCGAACAGACTTCCATCAAATTGTTAAACTTTTTTCCCCCTTTTTATGTTCGATATGTTGACGATGTGGCTCTAATGGTTCCTAATNATAGTTTTAATAATGTTCTTCATATTTTCAATTCCTACCATCCACGCCTCCAATTCACCATGGAAATAGGTAACAATGTACTGAACTTTTTGGATATCACTATTATTAAGAAAAACAATTCTCTCTTACATGACTGGTATCACAAACCGTCTTTCTCGGGCCGATATCTAAATTTTTTCTCAAACCATCCTATTAGNCAAAAAAAGGGCACAGTTATTGGCCTAGTAGATCGAGCTTTCTTTTTATCTCATCCTGACTATCATACAAAAAACTTTGACTATATCATTAAAATTTTAATTGACAATAATTACCCTTTTGACTTCATTTTTAATATTCTTAAACAACGACTCAAACATAATTTTTTAAAAAATAATGACTTACATACATTTTTGACTAGAGATAATCAGAATGAGAAATCACCTACTTGGTTTGTGATGCCTTATATTAACAGTTTCTCTGATAGATTTCTATCCGTGTTACCTAAAGAAAACAATACACGTTTTGCTTTTTACAGCCTTAACAAACTATCAAAGTTCATCAAAGTCCAGAAAGATCCATTACCTTTCCTTTCTCGCCCTTCTGTGGTTTACAAGATCAATTGTCGTGATTGTGACTCTTCTTATGTAGGCCAGACAAGCAGAATGTTGCAGTCCAGAATAAAAGAACATAAGTGTCATATCAACCGTAACTCCACCCAAAGCTCTGTGATAACCGAACATAGGATCAAATTTTCTCATGATTTCGATTGGGATAGAGTTAAAATTNTAGACACTGAAACATCTTATCATAAACGACTCATATCAGAAACATTGCATATTAAAAAACAAAGTCACGGTCTTAANTTGCAAAGTGACACAGAGAGTTTAGATAAATCGTATTTACCATTTGTAACTAATACAGTATAGTGTCTCTCGTGCGCATGTTTCGTTTTCATTTTTGACATTTTCGAACGTTTTTCCTCAGTTGCTACTGAGCTTCTCATGTAACACGTTTCAAATATTGTACATCATATTGCGAAGCAAAATAACATCAGCGTTTTCTGTAAGTTTTTAAGCTACCATTGTAACATTTTTTTGCGACCATCAATTGTTTTGTATAATTTTTTTCATTTTTTTCATATTTTTTTATTTTTACCATTGTAGAATATATTGATAAGGACCTAAAAAGAAGGTCGAAACGTTTATACTTGCTTGTTTCAAATAAATCAATTTCTTACTTTTTTACACATCAACANTGACAAGGTGTTTCTACTAATATTCTGCCTTTGTTTGTTCCAGATGTCGCACAAATGGATACCAAGGACTTTTCTCTTTCCAGGATCAGGATTTCACCAAGGTAAGTATAAGCACTTTTCACGCAAGTTTCAGGTATATAAAATTATATNTATTTCCTTAACGTCTATGATACACTTTTATAATAATATTATTACACGTAGACCTTTGACTGAGCGCTTTCTAACTTTTTTCGCACTATTCGCTAAGAGCACGTCTGTTCCGAATAGGAGTTATTATGCGACTGCCTCGGCTGAGAACATGGCGTCGCCTTCTCTTTCGCCTCAGCGGCGTGGCCAGCGGCGCGCATGCGCAATGACACCTCGGGTCTTTTTAACTCGCAGGATAAGGCGAGTATTGTATATGTGTGTGATGTGTGGATGTGTGGCACTAGCGTGGTGTGTGTTTTTATCCTTAATCGAGTGTTTGTATGTGTACGTGTGTTATGTTATTTGTTTTAGTTAATGACTGTAACTTGGTACGTACGTTGCCTATCTTGAGTGTATGTGTTTGGTGTATGTTTTGTCTCTTATCCGCCTGTATTAGTGTAAGTGTGACATAAATGTTACTGTGTGCATAAGGACGGATGTCTGCATGAATGTTGTGTGAGTGATGTATGCATGTGTTTGTTGTATGTTTGAGTGCTTATTCGAGTGACTGTGTTTATATGTGATGTATAATGACAAATGTTTGTACGAATGTTGTGTGGTTGATGTGTGCATGTGTTTACCGTATGTGTGCATGCTTATTCGTGTGACTGTGTTTGTATGTTATGTATAAGAACAGCTGTTTGTACGAATGTTGTGTGTGTGATGTGTGCATGTATTTGCCGTGTGTGTGCATGCTTATTNGTGTGATTATGTTTGTATGTTCTGTATGGGTTATATCGCGATTAAGGACTATAACTGGGTATATGTATTGTGTGTGGGAGATGTGTTCGGGTGGTGTATGAACAAACCCTTATTCAGTGGTTGTATTTTGTGGTTAGTATAAATGTTTGAAGGTAAGTATTGTGAGTGTGTGTGTGCGATGTGTGTGTGACTCCTGCGCAACTGGTGTGCCCGTCTGTAGCTAATCTCTTAAAAACAAACTCTTACTAAAAACACGGTACTTTTTACAAAACAAAACCCAAAACAAAACCATAACTTGTATAATAAAAAACAAAAACCGCTTCTTACGCTTCCGGACCTACCGGTGGTCCTCACGTGGTACTTACTAACCTTACACCTACGCTCACAGAGTACTTATCCACTAACACTAATGATAAACAAAATAAAACTTATAACAAATAAAGACACGCTGTCTTTGTCCATCACAAGTTGGTGTTCCCTGGGCGTCAGGTCACAAGGTTAGGTTTTGTAGAAGGGTGCAGAGGGGCGCAGCCCCTCTGCCTATACGCTTACGACGGTAATTGGCAAATTCCGTCTAATTCTATTAGTGCACGCGAATAGGCGAAAGAGAAGTTTTGCCCCACCCTCTCGCCGACTACGCATGTGCGATAATAGGTGATACAACCAAAATATTTGCTTCCGAATTCGACACAATGGTGTAAAACAAGAATTCAATTCTAAAACTTCTTTTAATTATAACTCAAAAACTAAAGCCGACTTGCGGTAACATGTATAGGGAAAAGTTGTTCAGAATAACGTCTTTAACAACATATTTCGATGTCATTGAAATCGGTGAAGAAGTCCGCTTACTTAAGATTTTCCGAGTTTCACATTTTTTTTAAAAAAAAAGGGGAGGTACAGAATTTTTCTATGCTCTCCCGACTGATTCCTCATTAGACTAACAAAATAAAGCGTTCTTTAAAAAAAACCAGTTAAAATAGCTGTTACGTCCTGACCTACGGTTACGATCGGGTCCTAATAGAAGAACGCAACTTGACACACGACACTTTTGTGTATTATATCTTGGCACACTGACCTAATAAAATAAGGCAAACATGCGAGTCGAGCGAGACTGTTCAACGACGTGGTCAAGTCAACGGATTTGCCGATATTATTTGTTTAACGTCTTTTCACTCGTCGGTCCTTTTTTAGGTCTTGGAAACGAATCTAATTTACCTGGAACAGGACCTGGTGATCACGTGATGAGATTACAGGAATGAATTTTCAGGATAGAAGTTCAAAGTTTAATTAGTTGAAGCCGTTTTCATTCTTATGAGCATATAAATCACTTTTATTTGAAGTATTAACATTTAAGTTTATCCAAAAAATACTCTTACGCAATTCGAATTATATAATTGGACGTGTGATGAAGTTCGGTGTGAATTTGAGTATACATTGGCATTATTACTATGTTTCATCTTGGGCGTTTGTTATTAACATCACTGTTAGTATTTTCAATATTTTAAATCCTTACGTAGGGAGCACCGTTACTATTTAGGCTATTGCCGGATAGACGGGGGTTGGTACGCTTCGGTTCGCTCACTCGACAGGCAGCGGTTCTCCGCCGCAAAGTTCGGTTTCGGATATCGCGTTATTAGAATCACGGTTGATTTTCGGAGCGATATGACAACTACATATGATTTGCTACTGCTCAAAATTCGACAGTGGAAATCGGCAGCGGTTCAGAACAACTGACGTCGTGAAACGCTAATCCGATAGAAATGGAAGTCAGCAGCGATCCGGAACGACACACAAGGTCGTGAGCTGCTAGTCCGACAGGAATGAAAAGTCAGCGGCGGCCCGGAACGACACACAAGGTCGTGAACTGCTAGTCCGACAGGAATGAAAAGTCAGAAGCGGCCCTGAACGATTCGCAAGACCGTGAGTAGCTAGTCTGACGGAAAAGAAACCGGCAGCAGTTCGGAACAGTTTGACACCGCGAAACGCTAGTCCGGCTAGGATGTCGAGGAGAAGAACTTACTAAATGAAGCAGTTATTAATTGAATTGTCGAATTTAATCCTTTTCTTCCGAATATCAACCGCCTCAAAGAAGATTTTATTGTGTGCGTGGAAACCTTAGATTTGTTTTGCAAAACTATTACATTAGTAAGTACTCACTACTTATTATTTATAGTAGAATGTCGAGATGATTGAATCGCTTCGCCCAAGAGTCAGGAGTCTGTCAGCTGGACTCAGGTGGGATGAATTGGTTGTCTCCTCCGATGGGAGTTGTCACGAGTCGCATTGTTCACTCGGATTTACGTACCGAGATCGATGCCAAACTGAGAATTGTTCGGATAGTCGAATTTCAGACCGAACAGGAAAAGCGAGTATCTTTTCGTATGACCAAATTGACTCTAAGTTAAATTGTTGAATTGAACTTCAAAAAATTGATTTAGACGAGAAGGAATAAAACTGTGTTAATAATTGCAATGATGGTTATGGAGCGCGCTCTCCGATGTTCCAACGCCTTATATATGATGATCTCGGGGCGTTAACTCTTCTGTTTTTTGCCAATTGTCTTTAGATTTTACTCTCCCACTCTTTACTGATTAAAATTTTGGTCCTTCATTTGCTAATCCAACCAGGCGAGAGGACCAATCACCGACAAATCATTCTTTCTGACTCACTCAACATTTGTTTAAACTTTATTATCTGCACGTGCAATTTCCTGTTTATTTTCGGTGCCATAGCATTCCTTGCTAGAGATTAGCGGACCGCCTAAATCATTTAAGTTTATATTGGCGAATTATTCTCGAACAAAACATCCGGGCTACTTGTTGACTAATTGACCGGTATCCCTTTGAAAGTCGGTAAGAGTGATTAGACAAAAAAATCGCAATACGGGTCTGTTTATCTTAGGTCAATAGGTCCTTTGTTCTCTGCTCAAGGACTGTTATTTAAAAATTAATTCTAAGTCGCAAATCTTAAAGCTAGTTTACGGTAAAGGTCCCAATTACCGAGGTTGTCCGAGATACCGTCACTTTTGCTTAAGTTAACAATTATTAAAATAATACGACTAACAATATTAAATAAAACAAATGTAATATAGTATTTAATATTAGATCAACGGAATAAAAAAGTTTAAATACTCAACTAGTTTAATATAAAGTCTGAAAAAATTATGAAAATGTGGCAATCATATTTTTTCGATGTAAATGATGCATTTCACTTATTGATACAGCTAAAAAATAGGATTTCTTTAAGTTATCATAAATGTTAAACAATTAACTTTAGGTCACTAAAAAAAGGTTTTTATATTTTAAAAGTTGTTATATTTTATATAGAAATTATAATAATTAAGGTTTTATGGATATTTTTATAATTAATAAGATAATATATAATTGGTACATGGTTTTGATACATGTCCGTATTACCGAGGCTCGGTGATTAGGTCAAAATTGAGGTGGCCTGTCCCGATTACCGACACTTATAGTGTAACAAAACAAAGTACTTTAACNTAAAAAATCTCAAAAGTGTCGGTTGTACATATGTGGTTGGATATAGTGCTTTTTACAAAAAATTCTTATTTGCATATTTATTTATGTGAGATACAAGCCAAGAGTTAGGATTGTTTAAAAAAATGAATACTAAACATATAAAAAAACGTTACTTATATAGCCAAACTACTTTGGCTAATGCTATAGCCGAGATCAAAGCAGGAAAGCCTGTTTCTAATATTAGAAAAAAATATAACATTTCCAGAACAACTTTACAAAATAAAAAGGAAGGCACTTATGCCAATAAAAAGCCAGAGCCAGTAACGGTATTGACTTCAGAAGAGGAAAGTGATCTTGTAAAGTGGATTTTAAATGCAAGTAGTCGAAGATTCCCAGTTACAAAAGATACATTGTTAAATAGTATACAATTAATGTTAAATCAATAAAAAAGAGTAACATTATTTACAGATAATTGTCCTGGCCGTCATTTGAATCTTTTTTGCGGCGTCATAACATTTTTTGTCGGTATATGGGTCACGATATTTGGTACAAGCAGCTTTTTGAGGTGTCGGTAATTGGGACATTTACATTGCTTTGGTTTTTTATTAATATCATATGCAATTTAAATTTTTATCGTTTTGCATATTTTTAGTTAAATACCTAAAGGATAAGTAATATAAAATTACAAAAAAAGTTAGTTTTTACATAAATTTCAGCTCAAAATATACAGTTAAAAAAAAATTCGCTTTCATGTGTCGGTAATTGGGACCTTTACCCTATGTCTGGTCCCAAACAGAAGGGGACCGTGGAGTCCAGAACGTAACATAGCCAAAATTGAAAAAAGTTGCTAAACTGCATAATAACCGTTACTTTGATCGTTACAGATTGTCGCACGAATCGCATGATTTGTTTGCAACTGCTTTGCGATAAAGAGTCACTCCTAGTTATAGAGGCGCGTGGAGCAAAACTACTCAGTCGTCAAAAGACAGTTGATGTCAAACATATATTGCAATCTATGTCAAGTCGCGGATTATTAAATCGCGTGATAAACGCTCTTTTCGTCGAGTTACATATTCCAGGCTATCAATTTTGTGGCCCGGGAACACATTTGGAAAAACGATTAGCTAGAGGCGATTGAGGCATTAATCCATTGGATGCGGCTTGTCGTGAATACGATATAGCTTATTCTCGAAACAACGAACTCGCTGCTCGACACGTGGCTAATAACGCACTTGCTGCAAGAGTGCGCGATCGTATTACAGCGGTAGACGCGAGTCTCGGTGAGAGAGCAGCTGCGACCGCCGTGTGGGTGGCTATAAAAGCAAAAACAAAACTCGGCATGAGCTTGAAAAAGAAAAGCAAGTCAGCAAAAAGAAAGCGAATACTTCTGATTGCTAAACGCGGTGGTATATTACCGGTCCTACCGCTGCTAGGTGCTCTTGGCGCGCTTGTTGGTAGAGCAGCGGGAGTGTCAAAAACGGTAAAAGATACAAAAGCTGCGCAACGGCAGTGTTACGTCCTGGAGACTCCACGGTCCCCTTTTTCATGCGACGCGACGCGCCAACGCATAGCGAACCCCTTTTTTTTTTTTTCAATAAATAGTAATAAATAACTCCAACAGGTCTCCTATAGTTTGGAAACTCAAAACTCCAGACGATAGGAGAACAAACGAAAATTATATCGGCGCCGGGAAGATAAACTGGGCCCGGCAATTACC
>NW_018021250.1:9704-12945 GCF_002006095.1 Pseudomyrmex gracilis | reverse complement strand
GCACGGTCTCGTCCTTAGTCCGTGGAGTTAATTCTCCAGACTAGAAAAAAGACCAACGAGTGAGTGTTCGCTCGACAGAGTAAGATCGGCGTACGCCGTTGACCTGTCGACGAACATAAGCAAACTCGCTCGACTCCGTTGCAGCGGGATCGCCAACCTGCTGTGCGGAGATAAACAGAGAAACGACAGCTCTCTGTTACTCCACCATAGCCCGACCGTAACCGTGGGCCAGGACGTAACAGCAGCTAGAAGAAATGCAGCGGCATAATCGTGAGATGGAAGGTCGAGGACTTTATCTAACTCCGTACGGACGGGGAATTTCGAAAAGAAAAAAAACTCGGAAAAGACATTAAAATTACCTTCAGGTGTAACAACAAACTTACAGTTGGAACAGCTAGCTAAGCGCATGCGCATATCTTTTTTAAAAATGTTTCAATGCGTAATACCTTACCAGATGTAGTACGTCGTAATGAGAGCGACATCGTCAATTTAGATGATGCAGATGGATCGGGCACCCACTGGGTGGCGTATGCAAAGAAGGGAAAGCATGCCATATATTTCGACAGTTTTGGCAATCTTCAACCACCGGGAGAAGTGGCGTGTTATCTCAAACATATACCGTAGAGAAATTAGAATACAACCGTATGTCTTTTCAACGTTACAATCAAAGTAATTGTGGTCAACTATGTTTATGGTTTCTTCAGACGGTCGATAAGCAATATTCATTTAAATAGCGTGCTATCAGACTTGAGAACGCATTCGACAACATGTCACTGACGTTCATACTTACAGGCAAAAGTAGCACCCTTGCGGTTAGCTATTTTCCTCTCATTGATTTAAGTGATGACGATTATAAGCTTGGATTAACAGATTTTGAAACGTATCATACAATACCAAATGTGAATTCGTCCAACAACAAATTTTATTATAATACGGATAACAAGCAAATTACAATTCCTGAAGGATCGTACAAATTGCAGGATATTAACAACTATCTTCAACATGCAATGATGCAACGTAATGCAAGAAGCATAGAGAAGGATGAGGGCGTTCCTCCAATAATACTACGTGCAAATACCAACACAATGAATAGTGAAATAAACTGCACCTATCGAACAAATTTTACCAAATCTAACAACATTGGGTCGTTGTTAGGTTTTTCATCGACTTGTATTTTAGAGCCGCGACAGTGGTACGTATCAGACGCTCTGAGTAATATTATCAACGTAAACATTATTTGCATAGAGTGCAATGTGACCGCTGGTGCGTACAACACCGGTGTGTGCATACGATACATGAGTTTTCGCCAAGCGTGCCACCAGAATATAAGATCTCGGAAATACCGGCGCAAATCATTTACCTTCCGATCATCGTGCAGAGCATTACGGATCTAACGATACGCATTGTGGATCAAAACGGACAATTGCTTGATTTTCGAGGAGAAGAAATAACTGTCAGGTTACACGTACGACGCCGACGATTGTAATACACGGCATGTTCGTGTTGAACAAGGCGGATCAAGTAACGCGAAATACGAGATTTCCATTACAAACATCTGCTACTACTACTACGTACAGTAATCGGAAGAAGCTAAGTCCGATAAACGTTAAAGTTTTACAATCGTTAGGATTTATTGTACAAAAAATTTGAAAATATGGTTGACATTTTAAACGTTGGAGGTGAACCGATCTTTGACGATCGCATTGTCAAGATTGAAACTCACAATCACGTACAATCCATATGTGAACACAACATTTGAACAAAGTGATGAAATACGCATACTTATACAACAGCAGGACTTGTACACTTTACTTTGTCAAAGTTTTCTTTACATCAAAGGAAAAGTGACGTTAACGAAAAAAGATGAAGAAGAAGTTTATTTGGAAAATAATTGCGCGGTTTTTATGTTCAATGAGATTCGTTATGAACTCAACGGTGTGGAGATTAATTGTAATAAAAAAACATTGGAATAACCAGCACGATCAAAAACTACATATTGCTAACACATGATAAAAGCATGGCTATGAGGAATGCTGGATGGGATACTGCACTAAGCTTTGTAGGCGTATACGCTTATCAACTGTAAAGAAAGATGGCTTACTATATGCAATACAAATTTTATAATAAATATCTATAATAAACTTATGATTTAAAAAGATAATTTAAAATATCTGTTTTATTATAATAATATTATAAATGTTTTATTTTGGTTTTAATTATATAAATGTTTTACATTATAAATGTTTTATTTTTACAACAAATGCACTTAGCATTTGTTACCAGCAACTAGCAACCGCAGCACGTAAAATAATACTTTTTTCCTAGTAGTTGCAATTGGCGACGGAACATTTTCAAATTATTGTAGAATGGCCCATAGAGAGACAACAGAGGCTAATATAAAAAGTTGCGTTTAATTAAATAAGAAATATAAAAAATATAAAAAATATAAAAAAATAATATATTGTATATAAGTAAAACAAGACAAATTATTTTAGGTATATAAAAATTCAGAGAAAAATAGGATAAGAAGTAAATATTAAGAAATGCATTGTTGCAGTAAAAAAAGTGTTTGTCAAAACCATATTCTACAAAAATGTGTGATATCTGAACAAAATACCTTTTCAAAAAAAAGTGAAAAAAGGTGCCAAGTACACGCGCAACTCCTATCTCTAAAAAAAGTATTACTATAAAAATCTTCCTTTACAAGATCTATTCTACAAAAGAAGTAATATAAGAAATACATAAGAAATGATATCAATAAGTTACGCCAAGTAAAATCTTTTATATATTGTTACAAAAGTATATAAAATATATAAAACTGTGTAAGTTGTTTATACGTTGTAAAATAGAAAATATTCTACATCAATAGAAAGTTTAAAATATTCTATGACCACTGCACTTTTTTTATAAAGCACTCATTGATGTAAGAAATGACTTCGCCTTCCGTGGAAAATCTTAAACTATGTCGAATCATACATATAGATTTCGCTTTGTGTGAAAAGTCACAAAAGCTCATGTTTCAAAATAAAAAATATTTAATGTAAAAAAATCTTAGCGCGGCTGCACCAAAAAAAAAATATATATATATATATTGTTACGTCCTAGGCTTACGGTAACGGTCGGACCCTTGAGGAGTGACGCAACCGACACATGACACTTATATGTCAACTCCCGGCACAGTGACCCAGAGAGATTCGAGCGTCAAGTGCGCGGGTCGAGCGAGATTTCGGTGTCGTAAACA
>NW_018021250.1:3033-4814 GCF_002006095.1 Pseudomyrmex gracilis | reverse complement strand
AGCCCGACTCCTGTCCTCCATCCGGGAAGTCTCAGCATCTCGGTTTCTTAAAGCTACAATTATTATGATTCTCAGAACGAAAAGATCGTTCTCACGTTGCAAAAAAAAAGGGGACGTGGAGTCCAGGACGTAACAATATACATAGTTATACGCAATAGTTTTGCGTATACCAAAATAGACTTGGGTTGAACCTCGTTTTGGGTGAGAAGTGCATGCGTGGACGCAGTGCAACTTTTCACGCAAAACGAGGTTCAACCTAAACTTATGTGTCTAGTTTTTGAATAGTGGTGCCCCCCCCCAGCAGGGACGAAACACACTGTCTCCACGCATACACTTTCCACGCTAAATAACATTCCACACAGACTTACAGAGTGTCCAAAAAATTTTGATCAAGCCGAAGTGTGAAGGTAGATTGCGTCAATCTGAACAGAAAAATTGTATACCATTTTGCAAAATTCAGAATGGTTATTGAGTTGTTAATTAATAAATGTGACTCAATGAGCGCGCGGGAAGAAATAATCCGGACTCTGTAGGCGTATACGCTTATTAGCTGTAAAGAAAGATGGCTTACTTCATTCACTGTCCTAGCAACGAAAGACGAAGTAAAAGTAAGCAAGCGCTACGTGTGACGTGTGGAGTGTGACAGCTTTTTGCGATCAGCTGATGTTTGGCGGTATGGAAAAAGTAGCTGAGAAGGTTACTTTCTGCAAGAAAATAACAAAATAATAGCGCTTTCATTTTCTTTTGTCACAAAAAAAATATTACTAGTAAGCAAACGAGTAGATGTCTGTCTTAGTTTTCTGTATCACACGCTTTTTCTGTGCCGCTTGCCGCTGTTCGCTGCGTTACACCGCCGTGAGAATCATATGATCGCGAGCAAGAAGCCTTCTTATCAGTGTTCACAGTTTTGTTCTTCCTTACAGCATGCTAAAGCGTTGGAAGGGATACGCACAACAGCAGCAAGTTTATGCAATTAGAACTCGCTACTGTTGTGCGCATCCCCGCTTTAGCATTCTGTAAAGAAGTCAAAACTGTGAACACTGCTTCTCATTCCTTTGCTGTTTTCTCTGTATTGCTTAATAGCAGCTTATGGTAAAAAACGAAATCTCTTTATGGTAAAAAAAGAAATCTCTTTTTTCTAAGTAAAAGAGATTTTACTTAAAAATCTCTCGTAGACAAGTAGAAGGAGTAAAACCGAGTCGAAAAGTCCTGAAACATTTTTTTGACATATAATAAAGAAGTAATTATTGAATAAATCAAGCCAATCAGCGCCGATCTTAGCCGAGCGCACGACAGTGAGCCGCGCGGAGCGCTCACGCAAATATAATAGAAAAAAATGGTTCAGGACTGTTCTCAGGACTGACTCAGTTTTACTTTTTCTAAATACTTGCCTACGAGAGAGTGTAAAGTAATTGTCGGATACTCTGTAAACAAAGTAGACTTCTTCACCGATTTTAATGAACTTGAAATATGTTGTTAAGGACGTTATTCTGAACTTTTCCCTATACATGTTACGGCCGCTCGCCTTTAGGTTTCGAGTTGTTTTCCAGAACAAGTTTCACAAATGAATCCTAGTTTTTCAACACCTTTCAATACCTAAGACCAAACATTTCAGTATATAATCTTTTCAACAAGAATTCGGCAATATAATGTTATAAGCGGGAGCGTCCCGTTTGCCCACGTTGCGATTGCCCACAGTGACTATTGCCCACGTTGCGATTGCCCACGTTGCGATTGCCCACGTTGCGATTGCCCACGTTGCGATTGCCCACGAGTTGCTT
>NW_018021250.1:0-1393 GCF_002006095.1 Pseudomyrmex gracilis | reverse complement strand
GTATATCGAGTTACCAGCAAGTGCCAGTACACTCTTAGGATTTCCTCATTCAATTAAAACTCAAAGTTTAATTTCGAAAAAAGATACGGTTGATGAATATGTATATATTTAGGGATTAAAAACGGTTTAAACAAATTGATAGATTTACAAATATATGAAGAGAACCATATAAATCTATTGGTCCATATAGATAATATGACAGTTTACCATAATTCAACAGGCCAGCTCTGGCCTATACTAATCAAACTATTCCATAAAGACTACATGTGTACTTCTTTCGTGGCAGCTTTATATTATGGAGATTCTAAACCGAAAAGTGTCCAGAATTTTATGAACGATTTTATAGAAAAAGCTAGAGAATTAATTACTGATGGGTTGAGTTTGAATGGCAAATTATATTCTTTAGGAATTGTTGCGTTCATTGCTGATAGTCCTGCCAGAGCATTTATCAAATGCATAAAAGGTCCTACTGATTACTCTGCCTGTGAACGTTGTGTAGTTGTAGGCAAAACACGAAATAAAAAACGAGTGTATCCTGAAATTGACTGTAAAAAAAGGACCAAAGAATCTTTCGTTTCAAGAGTAGATACTGAACATCAACCAAGTGATAATCTATCACCAATCTTAAGAATACCTGAAGTTGACCCAATTAAAGATTTTCCTCTGGAAATGATGCATTTGTTGCTATTAAATTTGATGAAGAGTATGCTTTGGAGGTGGATCGATAGAAAAAGTAAATTTGCTTTAGGAATACAAGAGGTTAATTTATTTAAAAAAATGATGAAAAAAGTTTTTCCATATGTTCCCTTGGAGTTTTAGAGGAAGGAATTTGATGTTGACCAAATATCGCGCTGGAAAGCTACTCAATTTTCATTTGTTCTGCTATATATTGGAGCTATTACTCTTAAAAGAATATTGCCTGATGATGAATATCTTCATTTTCTTCATCTATATGTAGCCTGCCGTATTCTTTGCAGTAAAGAATTGGCGATACCCTATGCAGATAGTGCAGAAAAATTGTTGAAAACATTTATTTATTTAATGCCGACATATTATGGCCAGGATTCGAAGGTGTTGCATGTGCACAATCTCATTCATCTGAGTGATGATGTCAAACATTCTAAATCTTCGTTGCCTGAATATTCTGCATTCTGGGGCGAGAATTATATTGGCAAATTCAAAACTCTGGTTAGTGGTCGTGCAAAACCACTCGCTCAAATTGTGAATCGACTTAAAGCGTTGAACAAATCAGAAAATGTAAGAATAAAAATAAAGAAAACGATAGACCAATGTATTCTAAAAAGAAAAATAATAATTTACAAAATCAATGACCAACAAATGATACCAATTCAGTCCATAAAATTGAATGAAATGACAATTCGTGATGTGCCTC
>NW_018021249.1:0-58406 GCF_002006095.1 Pseudomyrmex gracilis | reverse complement strand
AGTGGGCGTTATAATTATGAGTGTAGGAGTCGACTTGAGTTAAAGTAGAGATTACACTGCTGTAATTTCAATCTTCTATTGGTAATAGTTTTCAAGATAAGAAACGTAACTTTTTTTTGTTGTGTTTGCGCGAATCGGAAGTAAAGATGTAATATCATCGTGTTCCACTGTATCCGAATCTGAAATTACTTTAATATTATTTTCTGTAGAAAACATACTGACCTAGATATTAGTATTACTATACTTACATACTATTTAAAAAAAAAATATTTTGTGGCTAACTTAGACTAGCTCTACTAATCGGTTAGGTACTAATACTTGGTTAGGATCTAATCAGATTAAGTTACGTTAGGGCCTAACTTAATTAAATTTTTGGAACTGACTTTTTCTGGTGCCTTTGGTAGTTGTGTGTAGGCCCAGTATTTAAAAAAAAAATATTTTGGCTAACTTAGACTAGCTCTACTAATTGGTTAGGTACTAATATTTGGTTAGGGCCTAACCAGATTAGGTTACGTTAGGGCCTAACTTATTTAAATTTTTGGGAATGACTTTTTCGGGTGTTTTTGGTAGTGTGTGTAGGCCCAGTATTTAAAAAAAATATTTTGGCTAACTTAGACTAGCTCTACTAATCGGTTAGGTACTACTACTTGGTTAGGACCTAATCAGATTAGGTTATGTTAGGCTCTAACTCATTTAAATTTTTGAAAATGATTTTTGGGGTGCTTTTGGTATTGTGTGT
Source organism: Pseudomyrmex gracilis (assembly GCF_002006095.1). Classification (NCBI taxonomy): domain Eukaryota; kingdom Metazoa; phylum Arthropoda; class Insecta; order Hymenoptera; family Formicidae; genus Pseudomyrmex; species Pseudomyrmex gracilis. The sequence goes on along the minus strand of NW_018021249.1, from coordinate 57,667 downwards.
AGGATGAAAGAAATTCACTTAATCGCGCGTGTGTGCGCGTGTGAAAGTGATCAAGTGCCACAGAAGATAATCCGGACAATATTCCTGTGGACTTTTGGTGACGCTGATGGCGGTGTTCCTGATAGCAGTGTTTGCAGTACCGGAGGAGCCGGTTCGGGCAATAAAATGCTGGCGCGAAGGTATATTTCTGTTTGTAATATTATATATATTACATACAACAGTATTAAAGTATAATATATTTAATAAGCGGAAGTAAGCAAATCTTAGGGTGCCCGTTTATTAAGTTTGTTGAATACTACAAGCAGAGAGAAATCTGAGAGCGGCCATTCTATTGTAATTTTTTACGACGGTTTCAGCCGCTGGTTTTAGCCGTATTTCTACAAAAGTGGAACTCAAAGGCCGTTCTACATTAAACGCAAGTCGCTGTTCTCGTAGAACTGATCAATCACGTTGGTCGATTGGCTGATTTGACTCTGCAATTGGTCAATTCCACGAGATCTGCTACTTGCGTTTAATGTAGAACGGCCTTTGAGTTCCACTTTTGTGGAAATACGGCTAAAACCAGCGGCTGAAACCGTCGTAAAAAATTACAATAGGATGGCCGCTCTCAGGTTTCTCTCTGATACCACTGGGTCCCATAGAATTTATATGGCAGTTTGGTGGCCCTGGTCTGAGTTCTCAATATATGATTTTTTTGTTTGTAATTGTTTTTTCGGAAACAAAGAAAAAAAAAGAAAGAAAAAGAAAAAAAAGCGATAGTGGAAAGCTAAATTTCAGATTAGCCAAGATAATTTCATTTCAGAGTCAGTTTACTTTAAATATATGAAATTACTAAAAGAAAAAAAAAGGAAAAAAAATGACAAAAATATATATTAATGCAGATCAGAAACGGAATAAGCAATAGCGATAAAGTCTCTTGCACAATGGACGGAATAGCGATAGCGATAGAAATAACAAAAGTTTTAAAGAGTTTATATTTAAAAATAAAGGTTGGAACAGCGGAATCTAACATACAAAAATACACATGTATCAATGCAGATCAGAAAATTGGAATAAGCAATAGCGATAAAATTTCCGATGAGTTGGCATTGTGCAAGGGGCTTAAAAGTTCTAACAAGTTGGAATTTTGTGTCTATTGCCTGTTGCTGTCGCTATTTCCTCGCATTGTGCGCAAGGCTTAATGAGCTCTCCGTTTGCGCCAAGTTTTGTACATTCTAGTTTGTGGTTGGAGGTTATGTCGCTCGTGTGACGGTAAGTAATGGCTCTCGCCATTACTCGAAATCTGATACGCGATGCGTGCGAGAATGCGTGATTCTCCGTTTGCGGAACGTTGAAGATTGTCATCGGATCGTCCAAAATGTTGACGTCGCAGTTCGGCGAACCTAACGCGGTTTAGTCTGAACGAAAAAAAAAAAAACCGCGCGACATGAGATCTGTTTATAAATTGTTTTTGGTGTGTCTTCTTCTCGCTGTGCTTATAATACTGCTCAACGTTACGACCAAGTCGTTGTACGATGTAGTGTCTAGGGAACACCGGGAACGTGTAAACATGGGAACGTTGACAACGGGCGAAGTGACGATATGCGTGGTGGTATGCGGAGACAGGCTGCACGAGGCTCTGACTATGCTGAAATCAGCGTTAGTCTTTGCTAACAGACCGCTGCAGTTTATTGTACTCGCGGAGAACGACTTGATACCAGCTTTTAGTGAGAAATTATCCGAATGGAAACTTATATCGAACAAGAGCTTTGACTTTTTTGTGCGTCCCATAACCTTTCCCGGTGGCAGCAATGTGGCGATGTGGAAGAAGCTGTTTAAACCGTGCGCAGCTCAGCGATTGTTTCTCCCGGTAATTATTTGTATTTGTACAACAAATCTATTAGTTTCTATAGTGTCCAATTATCTAGATTGTATCTTGTTTCGTACAGTTGAGTGTATGCCAAGTTTTATTTCAGACTGTGTTGAACGCTACGGATGCTGTACTCTATGTGGATACGGACACTCTGTTCCTAGCGCCACCGGAGAAGATCTGGGATGAGTTTAAGAAGATGAACTCTAGTCAGCTGGCTGCGCTTAGTCCTGAGCACGAAGACCCCAACACTGGCTGGTACAACAGATTCGCCAAACATCCGTATTACGGCAAGCTAGGTGTCAATTCGGGTGTAATGTTGATGAATCTCACGAGAATGAGGGAATTTAGATGGACGGAATATGTCATTCCTATTCACAAGGAGTATAGGCTCAAAATTACTTGGGGTGATCAGGACATCATCAATATAATATTTCATTATCACCCGGAGAAGCTGTATGTGTATTCGTGTAGATACAATTACAGACCGGATCATTGTATGTACATGTCGGTGTGCTCGGAAGCGGAAAAGGATGGCGCTCTGGTGCTGCACGGTTCCCGTGGTACGTTTCACTCGCAAAAACAGCCACCTTTCAAGGCTATGTACAAAGCTATGCAGGAGTATCGACTAAACGCAGATCCGTACGACGATCTGCTTGTGCCGATGAGGAATTACCTGGCGATGGAAGATAAGTCCAACTGCGGTCGTGTGTCAAAGGTGTTTATCATCCAACCGGAACTCCACTTGAATCCAAGTCCGTAACTTCTGAATATTTCATCGTATTCGTGAGAGTTTCTTCGTTTTGTATTCGGAATCCACCAACCCCAACGATATCGTCGTATCGTTAACTGCGACAAATTACTTGGAGCAATGTCTGATGCAAGTGTTTGTGTATTTGTGCACTTGAGAAGCCACTTTTATTTGAAATATAGTAACATTATCTATAGTGTCTTTTCTAGGAACTTGCGTCGAAATTTCGGCTTTAAAAAAAATTGCGTAATTATAAGAATACACACACACATATACATTGTGAATATGTACATCACATCTTAAATTGTAAATCTCGTATATCGTTGTTTATCAGTGTGTTTAAGAAATTACGTTGTTGCCTAATATACAAAAAAAAAAAAGGGTGTATAAATTGTCAATTGATGTAACCGGTCCTTTACACATTTCACACGTGTTAGTTTATGAGTGTTTTGCGCGTAATGTTATAAGCCGAGTGGTTAGAATTACAATTTTTGCAGGCGTAGTTGCTTGCAAATTGAAGGACGTATAATTTTATTTGATTCCAAAACGATTTTCCATGTATTGTAGACTGAACTTTTTCTATGGTGCATTTGAGTTTTTTTGTTAACAAGTGCGCTATGTTGTTACTGTTGTATGACGTGCGAGATACGTGTGCGGCGAATATGTTATTTTATATATATTCGTACTTGTTACTTTTTGACAATACTCGAGTGATATTAGCTCAGCGAGAAAAAGAAATGATAACTTTTAAAACTACGAAGTATTCGTACGCGCATGTGAGTATATATAAATCGTATATAAGCGAATTTAATTTTAGCGAGAATATTTTACATTTTACATACAATTTCTTACAATTTTATACGGTTTTTGCGACATGTATTTTGTATCGTTTATTTAATTGTCCAACAACTTCGATACCTTTTGTGATACTTTTCTTATAAATGACTATTGTATAACAAAGAGCCAAAATAAAGATCTGAAAAAGCATGCGCACATTTTATTAATTGTTCTCACATTACAAAACAAAAAAACAAGATACACTTGTATTGAATTTATAGCTTTTCGTGTATATATAAAAAAAAATTCAGATTATTTCAAAAAAATATACGCAACTTAATTTAGTTTATTATTTAAAGTGCATGTATACGTATATATTTGTGTGCATATAGTTTGTAGAAAAAAAAAATGTTAAAAGGACGAGATGTGTGATTTACGTTTCTTTGTTAGAATCGCGTCACGTACTCTACGTGACGTAGTAGCGATGAACTGGCGAGCATGTTCGAGGGGATCAACCGGTGCGAGAAGGAGCCTGCTCCGCCGCGCGATCAGTCCTCTCACCGTCGCTTTCCGGTTCGGGCACGCAGGCTCATAAAACGGTTTTGTCTCGTTGCGCGATGATTTTTTTTATATACACGTATCGAAAAAATTTCTCTGGTGTCAACTAAATTAAAAGAAACGTCGCGTTGACGCGTGTTTGGGAGTGAGTGCAAGGCTCAATCGCAACAGCGGTTTCTGATTAATCCGTTTTTTGACTGATTAATAGTTCTTTCATTTACATAGTTGATATAAAATCACAGAGCTAGTGATATAAATATGTGAGAAGAACTACTATGAGGTATATTGGCAAATGTAGATCAGAAAAATATTTATTGTAACACTGTTCATTTTTTGTGAACTATTCATCAATCGGTACGGGATACAAAATTAAAAATTAAAATATATTCATATTTCTGAAAATAAAATTGAAATAAATTCTGAAAAATTGTATCCGTATAATTTATAAATAACTACATATATAACGAATAAATATTAAATTAATATTAAATATATATTTAAAATTGCACTTTTTTCATATATGCAGACGTGTATGCTACTTGAATTGTACATGGAAATAAAGCAAATTTGGTTGGTTTCTCAAAGATCTATACTTTTGAGTATTCGTATTTGTATGTATTACATACATTCGGCGGTTGACGTTAGACTTCTCGATCTAACGCCGATCCTGATTTAACAATGACGATTATTTGCGAAATAACGTCAGCTTACGTTTGCGTATTCTTCTGTGAATCTGTGACTGTAAGACTCCGTAACTATAAGATAAGAATCGAGCGAGCGCAAACGCAGTACGAGTGAGAGTAGAGCGATAACAATTCGTGATAACGAGTAGACGAATACGAGTACGTTAGTCCCGGTGATTGTTAGTTGCGACGACGAACGTGTTGCGTCCACGATTATTGTATTACGTATTGTGGTGATGATCTCCAAATAAGCGTACAGTTTGGTCTGTGTTTCGTGTTCGTGAAAAAAAACCTATGCGGATACTCGGATACGGCTACGGACAGGTGCGCACCGATCGCAGCATGAAGAAGTGAGAGGTCGATCTTCTCGTTGTTCCGAGCGGGCGTTGCGTGTTATTTGTATGTACATGCATGAACGTACTCGCTTGTAACATTACGGTATCGCCATGCTACTATATAGGGTGTTTCAAAAATCATCGATAAGCATCTCTATCGTGCTCTACACGTGCAAAATGTCAAAATCTACAATTGCATTAATTACCTTCAATATTTTTTTATAGTATAATTGAAAAAGATTTTTATTAAAAATTATAGAAATTATTACACATTACCTAAGTTTCGTATTGTAATACACTGTGTTGTGTAATTTTTAATTTATGACTTGAATAACAGTAAATAGCGTATACATTGCGAATAAAGACGCAGTTGTAACGCTGATGTAATGGCGTGTATATAATAAATTTATTTATTTATTTGCGTAAAAAACTAAAGAGACGAAAGATGAAAAATAAAAGAAATTAAAAGTCCGGTTATATTAAGTTTCTCAGTCAGTTAAAGAGATTGTTGTTAAAAATTGATGCTACTTTTGCTGCGTATTGTATTTCAATAGTTGAGTAAACATTTTTATACGTTGTGTTTATTGCAGTATCGTGTAATCGTGTAAACGAGACATCAAATATGTTGCGCAGTTATCTTTCGCTCAATACACGCTACGTATCAGTTTTTAGACAAGTTGATCTTCTCGCCATTTCCACTAATTGGAATAACGCAATAAATCGCTTGTAAACTGCAGTTTGACCGGATGATTGAACAATCAGGTTTCGCGGAGAAAGTTGCTTCTTGTTAATGCACTATGAAATAAATGTCAAATGTTTGAGACACGAAAATTAGCGGATTTCAATTGTTGGAAGAAAACTATTCATATTGTTTTAGTTTGTTTTATTTTAATTTATAATTGTACGTAATTATTATCAAAAAAAAAAAAAATTATCATCTATCTCCTAATCACAAAACTTATGTTTACATTCTGTTTTGAGGTTTTTTTTGTTGTGGTGCTTATATAATATTAATAGCTAAAAAAGAATAAGTATCTATAATAAAACATTTTTTTGCAACGTTGCGTGATCTGCACTTCAAACATTAGACAATTGAAGATAATCCAAGCAACCTAGCGCGATATTTCGTGTCAGTTCGCATTGTCGTGACAAAATAGCGTTTGCGAAATTCGCGACAGCTTAGTCAGAGATTGCGACGTTAACGATCTGTAAGTCGAATCCCCCGGTATATACATACGTACATTGTGTGTAATCTCAATCTGTTATCATGCTCATACATTTATCACTTCGTCGTACGACGAGATAAAAAATTGGTGGTGACATAATTCAGCTATATTTGATACGATTTTTGTCGTAATATTCCTTTATGTACACAAAAAGTAAGTTATTTAAAAATATTTTTATATTTTTTCAAACTATTATACAAATTACATACGGAAACATAATTCAAACAGTTTTGTATAAACTGTATAAAAAAGTATCAGGTATACTGTAACGCTAATACATGCATTTGATAGAATTTTTTAAATATTTTCTATACGCACACACACTCTCTCTCTCTCTCTCTTTAAGTATCGAATAATAATCATCGAACATATATTTTATAAAATTTTTACACTTTGTAATTGATTGATGAGTAAAAATTAACTTGGCCAAAAATTATACACTTGCGAAAAGTATGATATCTTAAAATTTTCAATCAAAAATCAAAATATATTTCAAATTAGCGACGATTGTTCTTCATTTAAAGAGAATGTTTCAGGCGAATAGCGCAACAGTGTACAAAGGAAGTTTGTTACAATTTACAATCTTAACGCAAACAAGGCATGCATCTTCGCTTTTCTAAAATATGACGTTACGTAAACCGTTTATATTTGAGAGATACGCGAGGAAAAGAATAAAAATATACAGTAGGAGTTGACGCAAGCACATAGCTAAATAATACACGTCATTATTCTGAAACGTCGCACTCGAGACACGGTAATTTTAAGAAGGATAAACTGAGAGAAATGTGTAAGAGAAAATAAGTAGGTATACACATAGATAAATAATAGATACCGTCGACTATAGTTCAAGTTTTATCCGCGATGTAACATGTGGCGGATAGATACTTTTATCCTAGTGCACGGTTGACAAATCGCCGGGATTGCAATTACCGTACGTTTACCGTGGTTCTCATTTTTCTTATCTTGTCGTTAATATATCGCGAATATATTTAGTCGTAATCATAATTATTGATTATATATGATGCAATATTCGTATCTATAATAATTTTTTTTTCTTTTCATTTAGCACCGACGTACAATCGATGCGATCGTAATGTCAACATTTATCGAATTAATAGATATTAATTACAGTGATAATTATTTACAATATTTTACAAAATAATCCGAAAAGAAACAAATATTTTCTACGTACATAAAATTTATAAGTTTAGCAGATTTGAAATTGTCGTCATGTCGAATCGTGACACAATCTCATCTCGAGTAAGAATATAAAGAACAAATTAGAAAAAAATCGTAATCACGCGTCGTTATTAGTTTTGATACTTGAATTTCATTAAGTACTAGAAATATTGTGATGACTCCGTCAATTGTAAACAAAATCAATTTATATGTGCAGAATTAAAAATGCCGCTGTTCAAGGCGCGAGCCACGCCGAGATCTCCGATAGCGGAGAAAGCCGCGAACGGTGTGCAGTATCGCAACTGCCGTCAACATCAGGTCAACAATGACAACAATTGTGACAGCGGCGCGAGCGGTAACGGGACTGGTGGCCAGTCGAGCAATCCTCTTCAGCATGAACAAAAGACTAGGAAGTCATCCCAGGAGTCGAAACTGCCTTCGCTAGTCTTTCATTGTCAGCTGGCCCATGGTAGTCCTACGGGATTAATATCGGACTTCAGCAATGTTCGCGAACTGTACCAGAAAATTGCTGATTGTTACGATTTGCCTGCGGAAGAGGTGAACTTAAAATAATTCATTAAAATGTTTTGAGCTTGCTTTCTTCGGTAACAAATTTGAGTTCTAAAAAATACTTAAAGATCCTCTTACATTTAAAACTAATAAAATGACGAGACATAGTCAGAATGTGATATATACGTATACAATATACAGATGTTACATATAAGTCCATATATAGTATTTTCAATATGGAACATAGGAAGACGCGACACCGGACGCAGGAAACGACGGTTACGGACCGTGATCTTTCATTGATGGCCTGGCGATGTCTCTTTCTGTGTGTATGTGTGTGTATGTATGTATGTATGTGTGTATGTATGTATGTGTGAAAGAGAGACAGAGAAAGCTGCGTGTAAACGCGGTCACTGCGATATAACTAAGTCGTCCAGTGAATGGTTGCGGGGACACGCTTCTCCGTTGCAATTCTTGCGACATTTAGTTAAATATTAATGTATATAAAAATGTATGTAAAAAATAAATCAAGCTATTAAATGTATATAAATAAACCACTTGGTTGCAGCATTGTATTATTGTGACAGTGATTAAGAAAAAAAATGATATTAATCAATAAAAAACAAACAATAAACTTGGATGTAATTAAACAGAAAGAAATATCTTGAGATTTTACTTAAACATATATGTTGTAAAAAAAACTCAAGTATTTTTAATTTTAATAAATTTACAAATCTTGAAAAATTATAAAACACATTTGAAAATTAAGTATATATTCGCATATTGAAAATAAGAATTTAATACTTTAGATTCTCTTTTGCACACTCAATACGCACAAAGTGGAAATGGCGGAATTGCTAGGCGGACAAATTGGCGTTGGCGACTTCATATTTGCACATAAAAAAGGTTGTTATCAAGTTTGTTATCTTATATAAGCTACACGTGTATGTGTATATATGTATATTAAACAAAACGTAAAAACTGTTGTTTATTATATGTATATTTTTAATACAGGTCGGCCGAAAGAAATCGAACTGATAAAAACGGATGACGCGTTGGGTCTGACGATTACTGACAACGGCGCTGGTTACGCTTTTATAAAGCGTATAAAAGAAGGCTCTGTGATCGACAGAATAAAAGTTATCGAGGTGGGTGATCACATCGAGAGGATTAACTCGATCAGCCTCGTTGGCAAACGACATTTCGAAGTGGCGAAGATGCTAAAGGACATACCGAAAGGATCGACGTTCACATTAAGACTTATCGAGCCGCTGAAAAACGGTTTTGGTAATATTGGGCCGCGTGGTGATCACAGAAAAGGGAAGAAAGCTAGCTATGGATCTGGTAAAGAGACCTTGAGATTCAAAGCCGATGGTAGTGCGCAAATAGAACAGGTGAATATTACAACCAAAATATAAGATTGTCTAGATCGCTGGGAAAAGAAATAATGAATGAGCGATAAAAATAATTTTGCGATATATAAATAATATTGTCAGAAGAATAACATATTCTTGATAACAATTCTTCAATAATGCAATTGTAATAAGAGTTTTCTATTGTGATATAATATAAAGTATAAAGATTTTCTGCTGATTGTAAAAAAATAATTGCGAATACGAAAAAAGTTAAATATAAATATTTGTTCAGGTTGACGATGCCGCTGTATTAGGCGTAGAAAAAATCAACACCATCTTGGAAAGCTTTATGGGTATTTCGGACACAGAATTAGGTAGGTTTTTGAACAATTCTTTTCATCAGTTAGTTTATAATTTCTCCGATTTTTTTTAAATTATTTTCGAAACCTATACTCTTTTTGGAACGCAGAATTAAACATTCGGCTTTGATTTATCGCAGCCACGCAAATCTGGGAGCTCGCCGAGGGCAAGTGCAACAGTATAGACTTTGCCGAGGCAATAGACAACTCCGACTTGGAAGACTTTGGTTTCACCGATGACTTTGTGATTGAATTGTGGGGCGCTGTGACAGATGCCAGAGCGGGTCGACATCGATGACGCAAAGATTAGTAACGAAATACTAATAAGAACATACAAGCAAATTCCGGAAAAAAAAAAATATGTATAAAACGTTTTTAAATTTGGTGAGACTATCGTAAATACTTGAGCAAACGTATGCTATTTCTGTAATTGTTAGCGCACATTTCTATAATTGTAATTCTTTGAATTTTGTTACTACTCAAAGATATGCTCAATTTGGGAATTGTAAAACATATAAATATTCCAAATATTCAACACAAAATTGTAAGTTGAATCTGTATTAATAATACTCCATATTATTTTTGCCCTAGAATTAGCGTTTTGTGATTGTGTCATATGATAAGCATATAATCAAATTAGAGAAAAAAAGTTGTAAACCTGTGAAACAAAACAATTTCTACGTTAATTTTATGTATAGTGAATGTTATTTTACAAAAAATGTATAAATTGTAGCTGTAAAATAACAATATTTTTTAAACTTGGTCGATGAACAATATTTTTGTTTGAAAATATCAGCACTAGGGTATATACTGAATCAAACGAAAAAAAGTTTGTGTGATCAATTTCATATTATTTTCCATATTAGTATTAAATTGCAACGTAATATTAAAAGCGTAATACATAGTACAGTAGATAATTACAGTATGTCTTTGTAATAAACCACATGTTTTGTATGAATTTCGATTAAAAGACAGACAATGAAAAACTAATTACACATGTCCAAAGATACAGATATTTAATCAGTATTTACTCGGTGATACGTTCGATCGCTATCCACAGTCGCGATCGCGTAGTGCCTGGGCCCATATGCATTTTTCTCTTTCTAAGCCTCTGTCGCATCTACTTACGCGTTAGCATAGGACTCCGTATGTAATATAAGAGAGAAATCTGAGAGCCGGCCGTTCTATTGTAATTTTTTACGACAGTTTCAGCCGCTGGTTTTAGCCGTATTTCCACGAAAGTGAAACTCAAAGACCGTTCTACATTAAACGCAAGTCGCAGATCTAGTAGAATTGACCAATTGCAGAGTCAAATCAGCTAATCGACCAACGTGATTGATCAGTTCCACGAGACCTGCTACTTGAGTTTAACAGAGAACGGCCTTTGAGTTCCACTTTTGTGAAAATACGGCTAAAACCAGCGACTGAAACCGTCGTAAGAAACTACAATGGCATGGCCGCTCTCAGGCTTCTCTCTGCTATAACTGCGAGATACTTTTTAATTTCGTAATAAAAAAAAATTATGAAATCAACTGTCTATTAATTCACTTTACCTTTCCATCCCTATGTGTACCGAAAATGGCGTATGGACTACCCTTTCAGTCCATGAGCCACAAATGCACCAAACCCAAACCAAAAATTATGAAAAAATTAGTATTGCGAGTAGAACTCAAGATAGCTGGTTTTACAATGTTAATTATTACTGATAATGTTTTATTTTCATATGTGATATGTAAATAGTAATTGTACTTCTTCAGCTTATTATCGAAAATATTTTTTTCGTCATTTCTCGAATGTTGCACGGAGTCGGACATTCCTGGCGAGAGCTTCGGTCGGTAGGTTCAGACGTTCCGTTCAAAGTTCAGAATCTTGGATTCGTTCAGTCAGCGGTCACGTCTCGCGTGTGTGAGTGATATTGTAATGTTAAGGGCCTGAGCACAATAGAAAAAATATATTAGGAATAGGAATTAAAAACAGAGGTTAAATGTAATGTACAAGGCAAAAAAATAAAATATAACGTATAAATGTATATAAGTAGAGACTGTATATCATGCAGCTATGACATACTTCCTGTATTTATATGTTATATTTTAATTTTTGTCATTGTATAGTATACATTTAACTTCTATTTCTAATTTTTATTCTTAATATTTTCTCTAATGTGCTCAGGCCCTAATTCTTATTCCTAATATTTTCTCTATTGTGCTCAAGCCCTAACAAAAGTGACATTTTGGAACAAAATTTTGCACTTTAACGTAGAAATATCTTGGTAACGCGACAAAGTCTGTAATAAATAAGTGAAAAAGAACATAATAATATCTGGAAATAATATAAGGTAGGAATAATATAATGCAAATACAGAAGTGTATGCTTAATCTCTGATGCAAAAAGATTTATGTATTGTAATAAATTATATGTTTAGCATACAGTAACTATGGCATTCGTGTTAAGAGGTGTCAGTGGTATGTTCCTACGTTTAAGCAACGGTTTGTGCGTCGCACGAGCCTCTGTAAAAATATCACGGGTATGTCAACATGTGAGCGATTGTCTTATTGTGTTATCGAGCGTAATCTGTGCTGAAGAGTTATTTTGATTGTTATATTGCAACAGTATAAATTATATGACAACAATATGTAGAGTTTTATTGCAGAAAATATAAATGTAGCGATTCTCTACATATTCTGTATTTTATACGCTAATAGAAGATATATGTAAAATTTAATATTATAAGAGTATTCTTTTTCTTAAATCACATCTATGTCAATTCTGTGATTATTGTATGTTATTATTTTGATATACGTTTACTAAATATCTTTAATATGATAATGTTTGTTTATAAACATTATTAAAGTACAGATGAGTACAGCCAAATCTAATTCAAAAATCTTAATTAATAACTAAATTAATAGGTGTGTGCGGTTGACTTTTCTATCAAACTAGACATCCCACAAACAGAAGAGAAAACTGAAAAGTTAAAATCGCTGGTAGGAAATGGCAAAGTATTCGAAAGTATAGAAGAAGCTGTATCTGATATTCAGGATGGAGCTAAGTTATTGGTTGGTGGATTTGGTCTCTGTGGTATTCCAGAAAATTTAATAGCAGGTGTATTAAAAAAAGGTTCTAAAGATTTAACTGCAGTTTCCAATAACGCTGGAGTTGAAGATTTTGGATTAGGTATATTGTTGAAGGAGCACAGAATCAAAAGAATGATTGCGTCGTATGTGGGTGAAAATCCTGAATTTGAAAGACAGTATCTTAGTGGTAAATTGGAAGTTGAGTTAACGCCACAGGTAATGCTTTCAAAGCTGAGGAAAATTCAAGTAAATTTTCACAAATTAAACATTGATTTGCACAGGGTACTTTGGCGGAACGTGTGAGAGCAGGTGGTGCTGGTATTCCTGCTTTCTACACTCCTACAGCTTTTGGCACAATTATACAAGAGGGTAATGTTGTTGTTAAATATGACGAGAATGGTAATGGTGAGATTTTGAGCGAGCCAAAAAATGTCACGCAATTTAATGGACGGAATTATGTATTGGAGACCGCTATTATTGGCGATTTCGCTCTCGTAAAAGCGTGGAAGGCTGACAAGGCTGGTAATCTTGTATTTCGAAAATCCGCGAGAAACTTCAATCCCGTAATGTGCAAGGCAGCCAAGATATCAATCGTCGAGGTAGAAGAGATTGTAGAAATCGGAGAGTTAGATCCTGATCAAATTCACTTGCCTGGTATTTTTGTGGATAGGATTGTAAAAGGTCCCTCTTACGAAAAACGAATAGAGGTTGGCATTTATTTTTATCTTGATCAGTATTTACTGAAATCATGATTAGTCGAATACAAATGTCTCGTTATATTTTTTTGTTCTGCAGAAACGTTCGACGAAGCAAACTATGAAGCCAAAAAAAGTGACTCCAGCTAGTAAAGCGAGAGACAGAATTATCAGGCGTGCCGCTCTTGAATTTAAAAATGGAATGTATGGTAAGCGTGTTATCAATGCTGCAATTCCGAGTAAAAATAAAATCATAAAATTATTATTTGCGAAAAAATCGTAAGAAATTAAGTTACGGTTTTACGTAAATTGCAATTCTGCATCAGCGTCGTTCTGTTACATGTCCATAATTCAAATAAGTAACGAAATGAATAAACTTTATCTTGTAAGAAACAATATAGATAAGTGTGTACCCTTATCTATAGACAGTTGCGAAACCGTTTGTCAGATGTAATTGCGTAATAAATAACAAAAGCAAGATACTTGACAAGGTGTTTGTGACAGTAAGATATAAGACAAATTTTTTTATAGCAAATTTAGGAATTGGTATTCCCATGCTTGCTAGTAATTACATCCCTAAGGGTGTGAAAGTAACGTTACAATCTGAGAATGGTATTCTTGGATTGGGTCCTGTACCAGAAAGCGAAATCGATGTCGACGCCGACCTCATTAATGCTGGGAAAGAAACTGTCACAGTTCTACCCGGTGCTGCGTTTTTCAGTAGTGACGAAAGTTTTGGTATGATTAGAGGGTATGTATAATCCTTCTTACGAGCTATTTTACAAAGCTCGAATCTCTTCGCCGTAAATTTTTGAATATATATATATATATAAAAAAGATACAAATTTTTTTTATGTATAATCAACCAAATAAACTAATAACGATATTTTCTAGGGGTCACATTGATCTGACTATTCTCGGAGGCATGCAAGTATCGGAGAACGGAGATCTGGCTAACTGGATGATACCAGGTATGATGGTAAAAGGCATGGGTGGTGCCATGGATCTTGTTTCGGCTGAAAGTACAAAGGTGGTTGTAACTATGGAGCATAAAGCCCGAGACGGAAGTCCGAAAATTTTAAAGAACTGCACTTTGCCTATCACAGGTAATATTTCAATACATTTTTATTAATATTTGTAATTTATTTTTTACATTTTTTTCTCTACATGCTAACATATACATTTTTAATATGTTTTTATTTAATCTTATCTTTTTATCGATATTTTCGACATCACTTTTTTCTAATGGTACATATAATAATAGTTGCTTCGTAATTTTAATAGGTCAACAGTGTGTAGATTTGATTATTACTGATTTGGGCGTGTTTGAAGTTGTGAAAGGTGAAGGATTAAAACTTATTGAGATTGCTCCCAACGTCGATATCAGTGAGATTGTTAGTTCGACAAGCTGTGAATTTAGCGTTGCTGACGATCTTAAGGAAATGGATCAAGTCGAGGTCGATGAATAAATAACTTGTAATATATTCCATATAATGGTTTTTGTAAATGTGTGAATATTTAATCACATATTTCACTAATTTGTCTGAAAAAGTAAAATTTACACTCTTTTTAGTATAAAGAAATAAAAACTTTTATATATATATATAAAATTGTAACAAAAGAAAAACCTTGTAATATACATGTAATGCAAAAGAAAAGAGCCGTTATTTGTGTAGGGTATAATTTACATATTATTGTTGACAAATTTGTAATACTTTTATTTTTTCTACAGATACAATAGTGCGTACATTATTAAATATGTTGTAGTTAATAAATGTTTACCTTAATATAATTATATACATTGACAGAATTAAATATTTGTTTTCTAAATGTATGTTTTAATAATTATATATATTATTGTAAAATTTACAATGATCCGTAGTTGCTGAATCGAAATCATGGTGCATACGTTAAGATTGGAATAAAACGATTTTATAACTTGTTATAAAAGTTTTTGATTTTTTTTCTATATATGTGTCTTTTTTCTCTTTTAATAAAAAAAAAAAAAAAACAACATTTATGCTACTTACAATTTTATATACATTGCGATGTGTTATCATCAGCCAGCTCTTTTCGAATATTTGATTCCCCGTATACACTGCGTGTAAGGTTCCATACGACAATATTAAATGTTATTTCCATATTGTACTTGACAATTCATTATTCTCTAAATTTAGCTTTTATTTTAGCGGGCAAAGGCAACAGATATAAAACGCTGTTCAGAATAACAAGACCGATAGCAAACGCCAGAGAAATCAGCAGATTTAGATTTACGTTCAAAACCTCGGAGATGTTCTCACCTTCTCTGGTGAATCGTTCTATCAGATAAATCTTGCCATATGGATATCTACAGAGCTCGGGGATACCCGGGCAAGTAAAGCTCTCGTTATAGGGTAGATTGGACATAATAGGCGTGTCCATGACTAGCTGATTTAACGCCAAAGAAGCATATCTGGTCGGCAACGCGATCGACACCATCGCCAACCAGTACGACAGATTCTTCAGACTTCGAACAACACCTGAAGTGACTACCAAAGACAATAAGGTCATATAAAGCACCGTGATAGCACCGGTAATGGGTCGTGCGACCACCATCAACACAGCTACGGTCACTTGTTCGGCTGCTACGTAACTAGACCATAAAATACCACAAGCGTACGCCCACGAAGGAAGATCAAGTTCCAAAATAGGAACCAGAATTCCGATCGTCATCAAAGTAGATATGAAGCTCAGTGGAAGACTCAGCATTATATACGCGGTGAGAAACATCGCTCCACCGTAGAGACCCTCGCGCTTTTCTTGATAATATCTCGCACGGAATCCTGGAACTATCAGTATCAATTTTTATTTATAATTAAACGTCTAACATAAATGGGGTAAAATTACTTGACCTTTTGATATATTTGAATTATTACAGAATTAATTTAGTTTGATTTGAAATAAATTTAGCGAAGATAGATAAAAATAGACAAGAAAGCAAATAAAAAAGATTAAACAAAGTAGTCTCGGTCATTGCTATCTATTTTTAGTAACGTGTCAATTATCCTTTTTAACTTACACAGAAGCGATGTTGTAGCTATTCCCGCAACGTAAAACAGCGTCAAAACGTTGAAGATTAACCCGCCGGTTTGTAAAAAGATCCTTGACTGTACGGGACTTGAGTGCGAGTACAGTATGCTCATTAAGGCGATTAAGAATGGCAGCAACAGCAGGCGAGCGGCAAAGTGTCCCAGACCGGTCTTATTTAAGCAGAATGTCGTTGCCATACCTCGTCTAAATGTGCAACAACATGATCGTCTATAATTGATCTCTACGAGATATTTTCTGAAATTGTTGACGCTAATTTTGTCGATAAAAATGAAGTAGCCAAGTTTTAAAAGAATATATTGTATAATTTCAAAATTATGTCTCTCTAAAAAAAAGCACAAATTATATAAAAAAAATAAGATGTTTAAAAAATGAAGTTTTTAATTTGTTTATTTCATAATACATAATACAAATCTTATTTTGCACCTGATAATTTAAAAAACTCACAAATATAGCGCCAAAAGAGTCGAAAAGCATCCAGGTTTAATGCCGCGACCTAAACCTTTGTGTACGATACCAAAGCCCGAGTCTTTCATATTGTGTGGCACTTGTGGCGCTTCCTTCATGTAAAGCACTCCGTCAATTTTGAATTTCTCGACTAAGACCGATATCTGCTGATTAGATTCCAGAAAGCGATCCCTAGAGCGACGATCGACAGTCGACAAGCAAACTGAAAAAAAAACGACGTATTTTCAATACATAAAATTAGATTTAAATCAGAAATTTTCTTTTTTAAAAAATAATAAAATAATATTTATATATTATACATATATTAATAATAAATATAAATATGCTCTTAAAAACATATTTGAGTATAGAAAAAATTTATTTAAGAAGAAATACAAATTTTTAATGCAAATCACATTCTACGCGACACTCACGATAATACATTAAAGGATTTTCCAATTCCGGACACGGAAAACCGATGTAGGTAAAATAATCTAGCATGCTTCTAGTTGGTCCCGAGTAAACCACCGCGCCCAGACACAACAAAGTCACGCGACTGACAAATGGTAACACGTCGGATCTGGGTGTCTCCATAGTAAGAACAACAATGGAACCGCGTCTGGTTGCATAGGACCACAACATCGAGACGATGAGATACGTGTTGAGCGGATCGGTGTCCCAGGTCGGCTCGTCCAGTAGCAGCAGAGTCGGATCCTTTGCCAGTTGCACGCCCAGCATCAATCGACGATATTCCGGTCTGGTGAGATCGTTTACCGATCTGTTGGCGACCTGCGACAACGCCAAGTCAGCGAGAGTCTGCCGCACCCGGATCTCACGATTGTTCAGATTGGCCAGCCATGTGGCATACATCAGAGTTTGACGAACTGTCAGACTCGGCAGCAGATGACATCTGTGTGCAACATAGCCGCCGTGACGTCGGAACAATTCTGGCGTCAACAAATTGCCGTTCAGAGTGATTCTCCCTCTTATCTCACCCTCTGCTCTTCCAGCTAAAAATGGTTAAATTCGAAGATTACTTTTTTTATTTTCTCTTTTTTTAATCTAAATTTTAGTTAAATCGCAAAAAAATTGTTATCAATATATTTTTGTGCGATCTTAAATTCTGAAAGAAATGTTACAAATACGAAAAATTGGCATATTAAATGAAAAAGTATTAATTTTGAATAATTGAGATTATATAATATTACCGATAACATCGAGAAGTGCTCGCTTGCCGGAACCCTTTGATCCTAGTATAGCTAAGACTTCTCCGCCGTGAACGCGGGCTGATACATCCCGCAGTACTGCGGTGGGTTCGGATTTGTTAAGGCAACTTCCTTCGATTATAACGGAAGTAGAATGAAACACGTTAGATATATCCAGAATGCAATCGGACGGAATCATCTTGCTACGATCTGTGCTGTATTCAGTTCCCACGATTACATTCCTCAAGATAATACTGCGAAGATCATAAATTTATTTGCAATGTTAAAGATCATAAAACTACTTCCGTGGAAGTTTATATTGTGAACATTTTATATCTTTTCTAAATATAGCTGCAGTTTATAGTAATTTGATTAAAAAGAAACACTTGTTTTAATTTTAAAAAATAAAAAGTTTAAAAAAACACAACAAACTATTATAATTTACATCACAATTTGAAAAGTGTTTTTCTCTCTTTTTCTTTCTCTCTCTTTCTCTCTCTCTCTCTCTCTCTTTAATTTATTATTTTAAATAAACAATTTTAGAAATATATTTTAAATTGGAAGAAATCTTTCAAAAACAAAATATATGAAAATCCAAAATAACGACAATTTGTAATATAATTACTTTTTGTTATCGTAGAAATAATTAATTGCAATAAAGTGATGATATCATATGTTACTATTGAATAAATAAATAATACACACAAATCTTAGAAAAGATATCAGAAACAATATTCACTCGAAATGACACCTGGCGTATAACTAAGATGCAAAGTTATCACGATGAGATTGACCTATTCGTCTTGTTTTTGATCACATCTAAACTTTGAAGTCACCTCGTGTATCGTGAAACTCGCGTAGCTCACAAAGAAAGATGACACTCTACGTCGCGACCTCTAACAAAGCTGTTCTCCAAAAGTGAGAGCCGACGTACCCTTCCGCTTGTACTGTCGCGATGTGGATTGCAGCGCGAACTGACCGCGTGCGAATATCATGAGTGTAAAAGTGATTCGTTCGAGCAAGGCTGGGACGCGAAAAACGCGTAGCCGTAAGTAACGATACCTGGTTGGGAGTTGGTTCTCCTCGAGGTGAATGTCTTTTCTCCAACGCGAACCTTCGCGGTAGAAGGGAGCCCGATCCTGACGTCAACATCGGCGTAGCCACGCGAGTTAGACCAGAATAACGTATGACATCTTGCCTGTACATTAGAAAATTTTGTTTTATGAAAAATATCATAAGATGTATCACATTTGTGACTATCTTATTTCACTTCTTTTCTATATCTATGTCTAGTACACTGTTGGCTTTTGTCTTTTTTTTATTATTTCTTTGATTCTTTAATTATCGAGATTTGTTTATGTATTTTTGGAATAAAATTGCGATAAAAAAATATAAATACCTATGTCGAAAAATCTTAAGAACTAAATATTTTGTGTTTAACTTATTCACGCCGAAACAACATACAAGAAATGAAATATTGTCTTTATCTTAAAATTGTTTCGTGTTAATAAAAAAAAGCGTTAGAATCCTCATTATATTGTTATTCTGAAAAGATATGCCGATACAAATCATCGAATATAGGATAAAAGCGGCATAGAGAATTTCTCCATAAATTCTTCAAATATGTCGCGTGTAATAAAATAAAATGCGCAACAAAAAAAAGTAATATTAGCAAAGTGCAGAAAAGTGCAGAGAGAACATGCATATAAGAAATAATTATTTAACTACTAGCGATGGGTATTAGAGAGAGATCAGCTTATAACCACGCCACTGCGTACTTGACAGGTAGGGTACGCTTCGCGTCCGGAGGGGGGAAACTCGTGGGGGATCTCGACAGGCCCGTCCGTCAGTGACGGTGGCCAGCGTTCAGGTAGAGCTTTGGTGAGTCGTGTAATACCTATTTCACGATCTGGAGCCAAGTGCTGCGAAAAATTGACGCCGGTGTCGCGATAACGCGTTGCTCAAAAAAAAAAGTTGTTTCCTCTATGCGCCGTCTATCGGAGAGTGCATCTTTTTCTCTGTCTCAGGGAAGTGATCATCTCATACCGAAGATCGGGGAAAAAGACGACGATTGGAATGGAGAAAAGACAGCAGCGTCGTCGTCGTCGTGATTCAACGACCAGCTTCCAAGGTTGAAGGCCCAGCTCGAATACACAGCCGGTGAGTCATTTTCACAAAGGATCAGCAACAGCCTCCTTCTCTTTTCCCGTTGTCTTTGCAGTGAATCGCACTGCACACGCGTGTTTTATATTATTTATTATAAATGCATTTTTTTTGCATTTATCTATTTAATTTTTTGATTAACTTTGACTTCCAACTTGAATAATGGTATATTTGATGCATTTTGCTTGCATTTCGTCGATAATTGAACCTGTATTATGCTTTGTTCTATTGAAAGTAACGGAGGTAAAAGTTTATTGTTTTCTTAAATATAATTGGTATATAGAGCATTTAAGACTATAGAATTGCAAGAAATTTATATAAATGTAATGTTTTTTTTTTTTTTTTATTTTATTACATGTTTAAAGTTTTTCAAAGGTTTTCGTATTTTATAATTTAAAATGTAAGATTGAGTAAAACAGATAATGTATATATTTTGAATGCAAATTTCACGTGCCAGATATTTGTTTGGTATAAAGTGCAAACTGTCAGTTTCACTGAAAGAAAAATTAAATATACAAATATAACAAAGAGATTATTCTAATATATTTTTTGGCAAACAGAAAACAAATTAGAATAGTTGGGCTGATAATTTTAAAAGATGATAAACACAATGTAGAAAGAACATTTTTTAGTCAATCTTATGTTTTTTCTGTTTTTCTGTTTGTTTGTAAAAAAAGAAATTGAATGAAACACATGTTTAATAAATTTTTTTTATAAATAGTTTTGTTTTCTGTATTCAAAAATTTACGTTCGCATACTTTTCAGAGTAACGGTAGATTTTCAATTTTTTTCCGATTGTCATAAGATAACTGTAAGCTAACGTAATAATCAACATTCAATTCCATATAGTCGTGACATGTATGTACGTACATGTATAATACATACATGTATAATACGTACTTAATATACATACTGTTATGTCATGTACATATATATCTTTACTTTTAGAAAAAAAGATAAAAATTTATTTTTTAGCTTTTTTACTTATCAGAAATTTAATAAATGTTTTCTCGAATTCGAGAAAGAAATTCAATGACATCAATGTATTGTGATAACAGTCAAACAACGTTAAAATTATAGTAGTGGTTTACAAATAAAGAGTATACGTGTGAAAAATCTACTAATACGTGGCAAGCGTATGTGCTCTGTTTTCGATCGTACAATTCCGATTACGTAATATGCGAGAAATACAAATCCCCTCTTGTCAAAATGGAAAAGCATTCTAAAATTCTCCAGAATCTATGAAGCAAATCGACTGACTTCAAAAAAGGAATAATAGCGCGGTTGTTAATCACCTGTTGCTTTCACCATACCGGCTATAGCCTTTCTTGTTATGCAAAATCAGGTTCTTCATCGTTGAACCGTGAATTAAAAATTCGTATACCGCGTGTCACACTGTTCCGTATTTTTTTCTCGAAGATCGAGGAAAGCTATCTACTGATAAGTCCTACAAAACTGCCGCCTAAAACCGAGATATTTGCTCGTATTAATATTTTTATCAGTTAAAGAAATTTTAATAAAAGAGTACTATTTCTTTTAATTTATTAGTAGTATAAAAATTTTATGTAACAAAAATACAAAATATTTAATGTAAACTCTGACAAAATTACAAATAAATCATAAAACAATAAATTTGTATAATTTGATAATTAAAAATCACTAATAGTTCATTCAAGTTTTATGATGTAGTGACTGTATTAATAAAATAATGATAATAATTTTTTTTTAAGAGAACAAAGTAAATTTTCCTTAATCCAACCTAAATTTTCCTTCTCTTAAACTTTACCATTGAATATATTTTCTTTGCATTATAATTTTAAATAGAATAATTTTCACGTGGTTAAATAAAATGTGAAGTTGCAAAACACCGCAATTCATTATTTCGCCACACTTTAAAGCATAATAGCGTAATATATCGTTTTCCATCATGTGCGTGAAACTACTACACTTCTCTATTCGCGTTACATGAGAAGATAATGTCGTACTTTCCTGTATAGCCGGATTACTTGTCGGATTAGATCACAAAGATCGAAAGTGTTTAATAATTTATGTCATTATAGTAGAGAAATATTGCTCAACAGAATTTTTTGTTTGTTTTTTTTTGTTTTTGTTTTTGTTTTAATAAAAAGTACTAATAAAGCACTTTATATAGTTCAAAGATTAGTTTGAGTAACGGAAAGACATCACCATACCAAAACTACCGAATATTTCTTTCAACTTTAGTCTAAATTACATAAATCTGAAATTTCAATTGCTTTCTTGTTGAAACTTCGTAAGATCTTATTTCATCTTTATTCCGAAAGTTTCCAACTTAAATCATCCAGACAATTAGTTCGTTAAATCAATTAGACAATTAGTTTGTTAATTGAACAACAGTAACGAAACATATATATATATATATATATATATATATATATATTTTAGCTTCTTGTTATATTCCTATTTTATACATTATATTTACGATAAGATAACTCAAGCAAACTTTTATCCTCGTTATACACAAAGATCTTACACTCTCGCTTATACAAATATATCTTTATTCATATTTCTCCATGCGAATATCCTTCCACGAGTAAAAGCAAAGCGGTTGCTACAATCCGTTATTTCCTTCGTTGCATTCTGTCACGCGTTTCCACATTAGTGATGCAGAATAAATCGCAGCGAATAAATTGCAAAACGGAAAGGTGAGAGTTTAATCTCGTCAACTCGCTCAATCAAATATGTCGAATACATAATCGTATCGAGTTACCGTAATGTCATTAAATGCGAGCGCGCAACGACAGGCGTTCTTTCTAAGGTGAAGTCGTGAAGTCATGTCGGAGATTTCAACGAGCGCATAGACACGCATAGACGAGCTCTCTACTCTTCGGTGCTTTGCCGACATGATATTTCGAGTGATTTGCAATTTTAATCAGATCTTTTCTTTCTTTTATCATTCGCGAGAAGAAGACAAGGACAAAAAAGAGACGTTGATTTTACGTCAGTGGAATATTGAAAAATCCGACAACATTGACTTCTGCATTTTCTAATAAAAACGGTTTGATAATATTCAGATGATGTTTATAACAAAGTAGTAAAAGTACTATTATACTAAGAAACATTCAAATGCTCTGTCTAATTTTGTCCTGGTTTATTATATATTTTACTATTACCTGGTTTATTAGATATTTTACTATTTAAATATTGTATGAAAACTTGCACTTTTCTGAGTTTTAGTTAATATTTTATTACGAATACTGATACTTTTATGTTCTCTCAAAGTTTTATCATAAGTACTTATAATTACGACACATATAATTACGGTTATACGATTCAGGCCGCATGGTATATTTAAGTTTTCTAACTATAAACTGCAAGGGTTTTGTTTCAAATTTTTATTTTTTATTTATATTTTTTTACTATAAAAAAAAACATTAAAAACAAAAAAGTGGAATGCATATAAATGTTTTTTTTTCCAAAATTGGAATCTTAGACATTATTTAATTAGTGCAATTAACGTAATAAACACACTTTGAATCTTTTGAAGCGCGCGCAATATGTGGGTCAACGAATTTCGGTAGACATACTGTAGTAACCAACATCATTGCGTGCACGTATAATTACGGCTGTATGATCCAGGCCATGGTGTACTTTATTCAGTTACGCAGACACGTGTATACGGTTGACTGACGTATATACGTAGGTATAGAAATCAGTGCGTGGGATAGTCCCACAGAAAAGAGATCTTAAAATTGAGATATTGTTTTTGCACGCTAACGAGAATATCTCTCTCTCTCTCTCTCTCTCTTTCTCTCAAATAAATTGAGACTTTTCTCGATTATAGCTCATGATAGTCGTTTACATTAAATACATGTCGCCAACTGCAAGTAAAATACATCTGCAATTGAAGAAGAGAACATTTATTGATTAATATAAGTAGGTAGTTTCCATTGTAAAATAAAAATTTTCTAGTTTTAAAAATAGACACTTGAACAATAATACTAATTTATGAAATGTATATAGTTTTATACATTTATATAAAAAAATAAAATCTACAAAAATAGCACTCCTTTTGTATATGATTTACAAGAAATATCGCTTTTTCGAGATTGATACACATGTTTTTATTTTCAGCTATTTGTCCCGTAGTCAATCGCTATGCAAATTTGCGATCACGCGATTTTGAACGACGACGGTTTTTCGGGTTTTTCGCGCTCAAGAACATGCACACATAGGCTGCGTTCCAAGTTACACATATGCGCGCATTTATCTATATTATACGTGACGTGTACTATAGATAAATGCGTAACTCGGAACGCAGCCATAGGCAGATTATTAGACATCATTTACCGCCCGCTTTCAACTTGTGCTCAGCTGCGCGCAATAGACACATGCAGTCGACCTGTTTTTCCGAACGTATCATCGTCGGTCTTTTACGAATGTCGCCGCTACAATATATCTGCACTTTCCTTCTCATACCGCATGTGCCAAGAGGCGATCCAATTGCGCGCGCGCGCGCGCAACAGCCGGTAAAAAGCCGCGGTCGGCATTTAATGGAAAATTCATACCGCGAAATCGCACGGTCGTCGCTCGATACAACTGTTGCAGAAACGGGATATGCAAATGGACAGTTAAGCGGGCCCCGCGAGAGGCGGTTATCGGTCGCAGCAAAAATCACCGAGTTACGCAAATTGAGAAAGACGTGGGTACCATCGCACGATTCAGTTCTACCGGTTCAGTTCTACGCGATACTACAGTAGCCTCCTAAGCTACTGTATCACCTGAATACCGTATCTTAGCTTCGAAATCTCCCGAGAAAAACTAGTTTGAATTTACATCTAAAAACTCGTCTGACCAAAAAAAGTATTAGGTTTGCTTGCATAAAACAAGTGTCTCAATATAAAAATGTCATTTTTTTTTTTTAATTGTATTACACAAATTCACATTGTTATGTGAATTGTAATACATCAATGTTTATATAAAAAAATGCGTAATATTCGATCACCTGATAATATCATACAAAGCAAATATTTTGCAAAGTGTCAAAAATACAACGTGTCCGCAAAAGTCATTAAAAGCTGCTGTATGGCAATGGCAATGAAACAGGTGCTGCGTGCGCGTTTTTAGGTCGCAAATACCACCGTTAAATGGATGCTATATTCACGCTTTTTTTAGACGTGCACGTGTCCTCGCGCAAATGTCGATGGTATTTATTTTTGTTACGAGCTCTTTCGTAGTACTGTAACTCCGTCACGAGAATGTTTAATAACGGTGGATGTATGTGTAGACATCTAATAGTTATATTTGCTGTTAACATCACTATTGCCGATAATCATGTTGGATATGCCTATGTATCGCGCGCGCGCGCACACACACATACAAGATTTTGTTTCATTGTCTTTCCATTGAACGATACGAGCATAAAACTTATCACAGATCGCGATAGAAGATATGATTGTATTCGGTCACAGTATATATTGCTGAGAACCATTGCTGAGAAGAATATTCCAAAGAGTCGCGAATATTTCGCACAAGTAATCGGCGCGCCTTTGATATTGCTCAACGCTGGCTTGCTTGGTTGCTTGTCTTGTGAATCAAATTGTTGGTTGTATCTAGAGGACTTTTCAGAACGAGCCGAGTAGTACATACATGATGAAATATATACGTAAAAAATGTCTTCTCAAACGCGAAGAGATTTTAATAACAGCTTCCTGACTTGTTGCGCAATAAATTTGCTACGTATACACGCGGATAATTTTTGTGGATCGTAGCAATAAATTTATAATTAAAAATACATAAAGTTTTGAAAAATACATAAAAACACAGATTGTTTGAAACAGAATTATTATATTTTACACGCGACTTATTTTCTTTAGTTAAAAATTACAAAATAAAGATAACTGTTATTACTTTGAACGCGCGAGAGAATTCTAGAAAAGAGCGCTTCTTTCTTTTACTTTTCCTTTCGACGGCGCCAAAGCGTTGTTAATTGTAATAAAAGGAAAGACACGTTGTGTTCTCTCGTATTAATTCGCGGCCATTTAACCGGTCAACTCTTTGTGATCTCTGCGCAGCCACCGGAAAATATGGGCTCGGAAGCCTGGGAGTTGGAACGGAGGTATTCAGTACCGGGAGCTCTGGATACCAGAGGCTTAGAGCCGCCGGCCAGCGAAGATCTGCACGCATGGTCGATCTACAGGTGAATACTAGTACTTAAGTGGAAGCGTGTAATCCGTACATTCCGCGTTCTGTCGTCTCTGATCTAAGCCAAATGTTCGGCGTGATCTTTTTTGCTATACTCGCTACACAAAAGAATCGCTTCTCTGGATTTTTTGTTCATTTATTAACAGATTATGAATTTCCTTAACATGATTAATAATATCCTTTTATTAACGTTTATATTCATTAAATATATATACATACATATACATATATATACGTGTGTGTGTGTGTCTGTGTGTAAAATTATATATAAGATACGTGTAATTATTATTAGAAATTTTAACATGAATGTAATATAAGTATTTTGTGCATGTCTTCTTGTTTGCTAATAAAATCTTCAGAAATTTAACAAAAATATTCAAAATTGCTTAAAAGATTGTAAAAAGTTGTTAAATAGTTGTAGAAAATAGATTGTTGTAGTTTTTGTTGTAGTAAGTAGTATTTATTACGTACTTTTCGCGTAGTTAAGTTGTGTAGATATATAGTTGTATAGATATATTTTCAGTAGGAATATATAAAATACAAATATAGTTTAGGTAAATTAATTATTTAGTTAATTAAGAACATCTATATATATAAGGGAGAATAAATATATGATAAATAGATGTGGTTGAACATCAATATACACGTACATGCATTTTTGCGCTATTTTTGAACACAGGCAAAACCTGAATTCCGACTTCACGGACTCCGCACTCGGCTCCGCCGAGAAATCGCCATTGCCCTACGGGAACTTCCAACTCCGCGACTCCACAGTGCAGAGTATACTGCGGCATCCGCGGTATGGTCCAAAGAGCCCGCTGGCCAACAACTCTTACACGTACTTAAAATTCGGCCTGCCGCGTGTCTTGCCGCCCAGTTCGCGGAATCGTGATGGCTCCAGCGGTTACGATTCTAGCGAGGAAGGACGACGCGTGTCGCACGCAGGTTTATATGTAGAAAAACATATATTTGTTTTCTTTTTTACATTCATATCGTCGTGTGAAAGTGTTAAGATTTGTGACAAAATTTTTGATAGTTACTCTCTGATCAATTTAAAATGCAGGTGTTCCCGTGCACACGACCTCAATCATACGGTCAGCTAGAAGCGATCCGGACTTCAGACACGTCCACGCAGTCCCGAGGGAAGTACATTCCCAGCTGACTGTCACGAGAGACCACCCAAGGCTGAGGAGCGCCAGTGAGGCTAACCTCCTGCAGAGCGCGGTTAGGACCAATCGACGACACAGCATCGCTCCAATTGATCCTGGATACATAGCTCATGGTGAGGAGAAATTACGATTTCTGGATCTCTTTTTTTTTTTAAGATTTATTTACGTGTTAAACTCAAACAGTTTTTATTTAATTTCGCCATTTTCTCTTTGTTATAAAAAATATATTTTTATAATTAATATTTTTTGCTGAAGACGAGATTATTAGATAAATATAGATTATTCACGAACTTCATGACTTTTCCTTTTAAAAACTTTTTCAAGTTTGAAGAAATTTTTGGTTCAACTGTATGTACGATGTGTAATTATTTATAAAGGTATGCTAGCACCGGAAGGATACACAGTGCCGTTAAGATCCGTGCCATGCCTGCAGCATCCTCACTTGCAGCTGCGAGGCGTGGAGGCTTCCGGCTCGGACGGGTTGCCGCTGCTTCGTGGTATTACCCTCGAGGCCGGTGCCGCCGAAGTGCTGGCCATCATGGCGACTACCGAGAAGGAGGGTACGCAGATCATCGAGACGATCGCGGGCAGAAGGCGCATTAAGAGGGGAGATATTCTGCTCAATGGAAGATCTGTATCGGCGCGTACCCTGAGGTACTTTCTAATTTTTCTTTCTACAGGCACGTTTTTTTTGTAGCATGGCATGTACATACACATATTACCATCACATCGGCATTGAACTACTAGGCCATGTTGCGCAATTTGTACGTTACTTTTTATAGAACATGGATTTATATACACACATATGCACAATAATTATTTTTTAAAAACAAAAAAATATGAGATTTTTCAATGTGTGGAGTGATCAATTTCTTCTATTTCTCAAATATATCGTAAAGATAATGATATAAACGATGCGAATTGTTAAATAAAATAAGTACGAAAAGCTAAATATAATATTATAATATACATTATTATCGGGTTTACAATGTGAATTAGTTTTAATCTATAAGTATCTGCAATATTCCTTTCTCGATCGTAACTATACTTATTGTGAGAGAGAAAAAAAAGATTTAGTTAATTACGGCTAACGGTAACTGGCATTAGCAAGACAGCCTGTAACTACTAGGCTGTAACCAGAGAATGTGTTAGCATGCAAATCTTTCTATTTGAATAATATGTTGAATAATGAGCAGTACTCATTATTCAATTATCGCTTCAATTGTCACTTCAATTATCGGTGTTTAAACTCTAACAATATAACTTCTAACAATAACTTCTTGCTTTGCTTATTATTGTAAATATACGCACATTCTCGTGTACGAAAAAAAATAAAATACCGTTTCTAATTGTTCTATTAAATAAATTTAATTTTTTCGGATATATATGAATCAAAAGCATCGCAATAATATTGCGATTTGAATAATTTAATAACAAGTACCTACTCCTTTAATATATTTTACATTGAATTATATCTCAATATGAATATTCTCTATCTGGAATGACTCATTCAGAGATTCATCACAACTGAAACAGATCCCGCGTCGCCTATCTGCCATCAGAAAGCGGTCTGAGTCCCGGGCTGACAGCGCAACAGACTTTAAGCTTTTACATGTTGCTAAGAGGCGGCAATAACACTACCGCGCTCGAGGCCGAAGCGGTCTTGCAGGAGCTTGGTCTGGAAGCGACTAAGCACTGTCTGGTAAACACTCTGACAACTTCCGAGGCACGACGACTAGCCCTCGCTTGCCGGCTTCTTCAGGACTCGCACATTCTCGCTCTGGATAGACCCACACACGGTCTGGACATCTTTGATGCTTTCTTTCTGGTTGAGTATCTGAGGCAGTGGGCCAGCCGCGGTCAGCGGCTCGTCGTGCTTACCTTGCACCCGCCTACCTACGAGATCCTGACAATGGTGTCGAGAGTAGCGCTTACGTCCGGCGGTCGGATTATGTATTCCGGGCTCAGAAGAGACATGCTGCCATATTTTGCGCTTGCTGAGTTTCCCTGTCCTCCGTTCAAGAATCCCTCGGATTACTATCGTACGTTGTAAAATAATCTTTAATAATCTTGGTTTTGTTGCAAGAAAAATAAACATGTAATTTTGCAGCACGTGATTATAAAGAGATAAAAAAAAGAATAAATATTTTATAAACAGGTATCCCTAAACTTACAACAGAGTAACATTTTCAGACTTCGGTTGTAAGTTAAATTGATCGTAAGTTGAATTACGTCACACTTTTACCATGTATACATATCACTTAAAAACTGAACTTGATGATATTTTGTATAAATAAAACATTATTCATACAAAATAATTATTTTCTTAGTAAAAACGATTATAGATTTCTATTTAAAAAATGACAAAAAAACAAAACTGTTGTTTTAATATAATTAATGCCGCGCATGCTCTAGTTGTAAGTTTAAAAATTCGTAAGTCGAAAGATATCTAAGATGTCTAAAAAATCTAAACTTGTAGTATGAAATAAATTTTTTTTTCGGACATATCGAGCGATAATACTACGCAAAAACATACAGAAACATGTGGATATATCTACATATATGATAATTTCTCTTTTTGCAGTTGATTTAGTAACATTGGATGATCTATCAGCGGAAGCGATGCTAGAATCCTCGCAGAGGATAGATCATTTGGCGGAACTTGCCAAAACGAGATTGCCGCCGCTTACTGATCCTGGACCACCCGGTGCGCTTCCGCCTTCAACGTCCGGCCCCAACATATTCGTACAAATTTACGCGTTGTTATTACGAACGCTCATTTATAGTCAACCATGGACGTTGACGCGACTGCTGCGAAAGATTATAGTCTCCGCGTCACTCAGTATTTTGCTCGGTGCAATATTCTGGGACGTTGCCGGAGAATCGAATCTACACTTGAGGGATAGAATAGGTTATCACTATGCCAGTTTAGGTATTTTCTTTTGGCCTTTGAGTTTGCTGGCGATGTGCGATGTGTTTAGCAATAGACCGAACGTGGAAAGAAACATCAGGGATGGACTGTATAGCAGATTTATCTACATTCTTGTTGAGGTAGGTATAGAATCGGTAAAAACGAAAACTTTTAGATCTGTTTTGAAAAAAAAAAAAAAAAAAAAAAGTTTTGTTAGTATAACAAACAAATCATTCACGCAACAAAAATGCATTTTACAATTTGTTTCCAGCTTGTTTGTAATGTACCGTCTTGGTGTATGATCTATCTGATATACTTGGCGCCAGCATTCGCGATGTCGGGATTGCACCTTGTGCCGGATGAGAATCTAACGTCGTTGTGGAATTACCTTGCCGTCGGTCTGCTGTACCTGATGCTACAACATCTAATCTGTACATTTTTCGCGCATATATGCAAGTGGATCTACCTGGCGACGCTGTTCGCCGGCATGGTGATAGGCGAGATGACCCTAGCCGGCGGGGTTGTCCTGCACTTGGACAATTTACCGTCATGGTATCAGCAGATCAGTCCGATGCAATGGTCTTTGTCGCTGCTGTTGCCACGCTTGCACAGGACCGAGAATATGAGCAAACTAGCCAACTGCAAGCCCAAACAGATCCAACGCCAGGATATTATTATCCAAGCAGCTTGCGAACCACCTGACGGCGCGTTAGCTCTTCACGAGATTGCTCTGGATAAATTAAACGTACGAGGAGAATTGTGGCTGGGCGTCGGAGTGGCTGTTGTAGCCACGTTGATCGTTCTGAGCTTCCTGTGCGTCAAGTACGCCACTCCGAAGAGTCCTAGAAGCGCTCCAAATAAACCTTGATATGTATTTTATGTATGAGTCGTTAATGCGAAGTAGAAAGCAAACCAAGATTATATATGCAATCGAACTGTCACGAAGTAATCGATCTAAATGTCCGATAACTTATCGATATCTTTTCGATCTGAATGTTTAATGTCTTATTACATAAGATATTCAGATAGAATCTGTTTTATTTGATGATAAACATTGCATAAGTCACATAAATAGTCTACTTCGCATCACGCTTATAAAGTCTTGTCTATGTCTACCCTGTTGTGATTCTTTAAAGCAGCAGAATTTTAAGGACTTGCAAGGCAGACAGGTAATATGGAGTACAAAGCTTAATGAGAGATATTAGCTTATATTCCTTAATAGAAAAACCGCCGTTCATAAACGACAGAAATAAACACGCTTATACTCCGTATATTGTCCTAATCGATACGCGCCCGCGTATTATTGTAACCGTATAAAATAAACATTTTCACAAAATGAATATTTTCGCTGCCTATTTTTTCTGACTCTTTACATAAGTTCTAAATATTATTTTCAAAATATAATCTCAAATACGTATATATTATTGTTCAGTAATTTAATTTTAGATTGGTAATTTTATGGCAATATATTATTTTTATATATTAAGCTTTAACGATTTAAAAAAAATATATTACAAAAATATAATTACAATAATATATTGTCACTCCCTATGTATAATCCCGTAACTCCAAAACGCAAATTTTAGAAGACAGCAGTTAAAAAATTTAAAGCTTCGTATGTTTCCCTAGTTAAAGAATCTTTCGGTTTTAAATTTTTACGTTACTTGCAAATATTTTTTTTTTTTAATATTTAGTGACTATAAAGAACATGACTTTCTAAATGTCACTATGCAATAAACTGAAAATCCCGTATATGACATTTGTGTAATTATACGTAGGGAGTGACGATATGTTCTTACGTATTTTATTAAAAAATAAATTTATTCAACAAATTTTGTCTTAAATTCTTTTTTCAGTATTCTGTTAGAAAATTTTACTATCAACACCTATGGTTCAACAGATAAATATATTTTGCTCAAAATTAGTAGTAGCAGAGAAAAACCTGATAGCGGCCATCCTATTGTAGTTTCTTACTACGGTTTCAGCCGCTGGTTTTAGCGCCATATCCACAAAAAAAAAAGTGGATCTCAAAGGCTGTTCTATATTAAACGCAAGACGCAGGTTTCATGGAATTAACTAATCGCATAGTCAAATCAGCCAATTGACCAACGTGATTGATCAGTTTCACGAGACCTACGACTTGCGTTTAACGTGGAACGGGCTTTGAGATCTACTTTTGTGGACGTAGCGTTGAAAACCAGCGGCTGAAACCGTCGTAAAAAACTACAATAGGATGGCCGTTCTCAGGTTTCTCTCTGGGTAGTAGCTCCGTATGTTGGCTCCATCTAGATTCTTAAAAACCGCCGATATTGAAGATATCTGTTACGAATAGATATTACTAACAGAGAAAAATATGGCTCTGATAATAGAAACTCTTGTGTTAAAAAAAACATTAGAATAGAATATTATAATAGAGGTAGGAATAGAATATTTTGAAAAAAATATATATATTTTGGGGATAAACCATAAACAATTTTATGATAAAATCACAAAATCTTGTGATAAAAAATGTATTTTTCATCATAGTTATTTTGAGATCGATAATAAAGTGCCACCCCTTCGTAGATGCCATACTACGCAAATCAAGTTATAAAGAGACTATAAGCGCTAGACGGTTTATTAGAAATCAATAGCGCGTTGAGCAAATTTATCCGTGGATGACGCATGTTAAGAAATGTAAAGTGTGATTAAAAATAAGAACAACTACTTGAGTGCATCTCTTTGTCTACACCGGCACAGTCGCTGGATCCTCTCGGTACTTTATTTGAGACAACAATTCTAGAGTTTCATATTGCTAAAAATAATGTAAATATAATATTAATTAGATAAAATGTGTTTTTTAGCTATTAATGGTTTTTATATTTAGCGTAACATTTAGCTAAATGCGGCTAGCTAATCGCAAATTCTACGCTGTTAGTTAAGTCGTGCCGTATCTTCCGCGAAAATCGTAAGCAATTGCCATTTAGCCATTGCTATTATTTCATGAGGTGAGGTAATTTCACAGGATAAAATCGATCTCTCTCTCTCTCTCTCTTTCTCTCTCTCTCTCGATCTCAGCGTTTGCAAACTCTCGCTCTCACTCGCAGAAGCGCATCATGTCGTAATGATAATTTGTTTTTATGTAAGCGCCTACTTTCATCGCGAGCGAGTTTGCAATTAATTACACCAATTAAAGTCGCCAACGTTCGTCGAACTCGAGTAACGTACCTCCTCTCTAGAGAGAGATAGGGATCGCGCGATATCACTTGAAGAGTGACTTGAACGATCATGATACGATAACAGCGTTAGCCGATAAAAACGTCAAGAATGGAAAGATTCCCGATCATGCAATTGATTCATACTTGTGTATCTCTTATTCCGATTGATATATCGCAACGTCAAAATTATGAATATTTTGATGAAACGGTTTTATTGCTGTCACTGCATGATTATGCAGCGCTTTTCTGTTAATACTCTGTAAATTAAAATTTTCTTAAAAATTACATGCAAACGTTCTTCTTACATAAGAAGGTCTTTACACTTAAGAGAGAATTTTTTAGTCTAGCGAATCAGAAAAATCTATTGTTGCTAAATATCATTGATGTTCTAAATAAAGAAAATTAGTATGATTTTCTAAATAACAAATAATAGTACAATAAAGTGTGTTTAGAAAAGCGGTCTGTTTTTGTAAACTGCGGATCGCATTAGAGAAATTCGTTGTGCAACATTACACGAGATCTTGTTAGATCGATCCTCCATAAAAGGAATTGTCTACACAAGTATGTATAGGAATTTGGAGCTCGGACATTCAAGTCTAAATAAAGCGATGTTGTCGGGTACAATAAATCGGGTCTTCTTTAGTGGATTTAAACTAGCGTCTATATAATACACGGCACTTCATAAATGATATGCAACGATCTATTAGCAACTTACATCTATCGACAAATTTGAAGAAAATATTACGCGATCAAAAAATCAAAATCCAGAGGAAGAAATGAGTCATTTTTGAGCGAATCTTTAACGGCGTTTGAAACAAACTTGTGGTGAGAAATTTTTCACGGATTTCGATCGTCGAAGACTTTTGCTTGTAAAACGTCCCATACACAGCTGATTTCTCAATGAATCGACCTTTGTATGGGCGTTCCTCAAGAAACTCGTTCATCGCGCTTAGAGAAACCACAGCGGAATGTCGGCGAATTATTGAGATACGACGGAAATTGAGGATCCCACCGCGTTTGTGTAACTAGTCTCGCTTGTTCGGCGAGAGTTCCTATACGATGATTTACGTAATGAGCTGAGAGAGCGAGGGCTTTTCCAAGAAATTATCGTCATGCCGTCATTCGGCCCACGCCGACACTTTAATTACTTTCATCGACGGAAGCGACCGTTTGCAGCGGTAATCGACAATTTGTCGCCTAGCACGTTGAAGTTTCAGTAATCAAACTATAGAACTAGATAGAAACGTGAGTTTAATTTCGGGATGATATAATATTGTTTCCATTTTGTAACATTTTCGAGAGCGAGAGAGAGAGAACATTTCGTTTTCACAGAGCATCCTGCGAGAGTCGGAAGTACGACAAATCTTCTTAGAATTTTACTCGTGGTTGCTTCACGTCGCGTGTTCCGAGAAGTCTTTACTGCGTTTCCGCAGGTAGTATTAACAGCGGACTATATTTCGCATTATGCAGGACACAATGTGACTTAAGTCGCATTCCCAATCGTAACATTAATGATTCAAGATCGCTTAGAGGACGCGTCATGTGTCGAAGATACTAAAAACTTTTCGGATTATTTGTCTCGTTGAATAATAAAAACGATCTTATAGGACAAAGACAGACAATGTGAAAAATAGTTTAATATCTCTCTCTTTACTACATACAAAAACAAAGTTTTTTACATAAACACACATTGATAAAAAGAGATAGCAATGAAATATCAGTGGACAGTTTTACGCTATAGATAGTGAACGCACGCGGGATACGTGGGTGCGTGGAATGTGGGCGCACCAGTTTTGAGAGTCAGTCTGAGCGAAAGAGAAAAAAAAAGAAAAAAAGACAGAGATAGATAGGCGCCCATTTTCAGAACACTCTACGGTCATCCTTGAAGCGTAGGAGAGTGATTGTACAAAAAAAGAAATCTCCGGACCCACCTACGGATCTGATGAATATCATCGGGGAGGACAAGTAGCGGCCTGATTGACCCGGTGATTGACTATTATTTCAATTAGGACTGAGTTTTTCCAATTTCCGGAATTATTTGTTGTCCTTATTTAAAATATCATAGAAAGTCACTTATGATCATTACTATAATTGTTTGTGTTTTTTGGGCATTATTTATTATCATCAGCAATTACATTGTTTATTGTCTGATCTTCTAAAAGTGTAATAGTATAAATATAAGTGTATGTAAATGTGTTTTTCTGTGTGTAATAAAAGTGCCATATTAGTTTTATTCAACAACTTAATGACTCAATAACTCAATGACTTTAATGGCTACTTTAAACTTCTTTCATTTATTATATCGCGTTCTTAATAGTGTTTTTATACTGGTATCGATGTTTTAGGTTTGATTTTTACTAAGATGAAAATTGTACTACATCCTGTATTTTTTCGCATTGGTCCTAGCCTTATTTTGACTTTGTCGCGGACTTATTTATCGATTATATTTTCACATTAAATCTTCATAGTTCACACTTTTTAAATAAATGTGTTGTACGTGTAATAATAAAAATATTATATTTATTATCATCTTTGTTTACTATTTTGCTTTCTATTTTATTAAGATAATAACATTATTACAAAACTCATGTTATTTTTCCATCAACTTATCAACGCGTTAGTTTATCCGCCTACATGCGTTCAATATTTTATTAATAAACGCAATAATATATTCTCTCTCTCTCTCTCTCTCTCTCTCTCTCTCTTATATATATACATATATACATATTGTATACACATGCATAAATGTAGTACACTATATATATGATTCAAGGTTCCATATAATTTATTGTTCTGCACATATACCAAGCCGATTTTGTGTAATATTATTGAAAAAAAAGAAAATATCATTAGCGCTGTCAAAGGCGCAATTCAAAAGTTTCGCAGAAATTTTTTTCAAAAAGAATCAGTTTCTTCTTAAGTATATCAGTTTCTTCTCACGATTAGTAAGCTACTTTACAAATAAATATATTATTCGTTCACAATAAAAGACGTAACCCGACCGCGTGCGCGTCCAGCAGTTATATCCTATTCTTTTCTCATTATCACTGACAACAGGATGTCAGTCAGATAGTCATAATAGCGCTGACGAATTTCTGTAAAACAACGACTATCTATTGACAATAAACGCCTAGCATTTTTAAAAGCACTTAACGCAAATTCTATTGTCTTGTGCATTTGTATGTATAATAAACGCCTTTACATAATATAAATCTCACGAGTAAATCTATACGAAGAGTTATAAAATAATAATGTTTTTTTATATTTAACAATCCTTTTGTAAACATGCGCAAAGTTATTTTCATGCAAAATATATAAAATGTTATTTAAAGTATCATAAAAACTTATACTCGGATAAAAAAGGTATTTATAAATATATTGGATGAGAAGACAAAAACTCTTGATTTTTGCAAAAGAAAACTACGCAACTTATATCGCTCACTCGATTCTAAGACTTGATTATTTTTCACTCAATTGTTCCAATCTTGGACTTTTCAATAATGCAATTCTTAATGTTAAATTATGATTGTCCGACTTTTTACAAGGATGCACGCTGCATGATCTTTGAAGATCTTTCGCACCATGAAACTCCGGTACATTTGTACCTGTCCTCGTAAGTGGCGCATGAAGAAGTCTTTTATAACACGTACAAGAGTCGGCGCTGCAAAGAAAGCTGCCGGATGCAGTGAGGAGGCTTAGGGAGTCTCATTATCTTATCTCGAACCATTTCCTGTCAACCTGGGGCCGTCTTTCGTAGTGGTGTTACGCGCACACTTATACTTATCCTCGCGTGCAATGCACTCATGTGCGGACGTGCGCGTGTGTGATGGTATAGGGTAGTCCGAGGCCGCTTCCGGTGCGTGTGCGTATGCGTCGCATCTAGGTTGCGAGTTGCATTGCGCTAGAAGCTCAATAATCATTTTTCTTCCGTTGATACATTCCAACAATTATAAGTTTCAAATCCCAGAACGCTTGCCAAACTTACAAATAAATTCAGTTCTAGAAAATATTTTACGAAAAAACATTTATGACAGTTTGAAATTTTATATGAAAAAAAAAAGGCAAAATAGTAATAAAAGATTAAAGAGAATATATATATATATATATATATATATGTACACACACACATACACAAAATACATATAAAAATAATTTCTGTAAAAAACTTATCTCTTTTTTTTTGGTTTTTAGAAAAAAAAGTTCAAAAAAAGGAATGACCAATAAATGTTGCGCATTTCTAAAATGCAATATTTTTTATGGTTCCGACTTGCTGTTTTATGTAAAAGTCACTACTGGTGAAGAGCAATTTTATAACATATATACATATAACGAGTGACAAACAACTGTCAAATAACTTGTGAATTATACGTGTATCATGTGAATGAATTAAGAGTACGTCCATGTAATTGAATTGCTAAGACTAAAAAAACAAGAGGTAGATATAACTTTCTACTTCTTCTAGTTTAATTCTTTCACTAAAAAAAGATTTTACGTTTTTCTCGTATATAATAAATTTATGTTGTTTCACGGATTATATCGATCCACTAGTACGGAGTCCGGGTTAACGACCTTGTTTTCCACTACGGTAACTCATGAGTAAAAATAGACATTGCGAATCACCATCGACGTGTTTTGTCTTTTTTCAACGCGCTGTGAAAGTTAAGAAAAAATATTTAATTTCCAGCCTATATGTATAACTTTTAGTCATAAAGATTGCACAGGGAAAAAATTGCTTTATATTTTGTTTTTATTGTGAAACTAGAGAATTTAGTTTTTGCAAAATTCGAAAAACATTACTTTATATCGAATTACTGTTTTAATGAAATCAACGGCACTAAATTTGAAAAAAAAAAAAAAAAAAAAAACAAATGTTGCTGAAGTTGCACTTTATAGAAGAAGCAAACATACGATTATTTTGATTAACAATAATAATCATTCGAAAATGTTTTTCGGATTTGAACCGCGTTAGTGTCATTTTTATATCGACGTTTTGAGAACATTTCAGCTCACTTCATCAGAATTTCAAGAGCAGCCTGATAATAATAATCGTTCATAAAGATAGCATATAATTTTAACAAGAAAGAAGATTTAATATTAAAAAGTAACATAATTAAATCTACATGTATATATTACTACTATATATTTATTACTAATATATATTTTTATTATAAAACACAATTAATATATAATTTTAAAAAACTTCTCTTCTGCTTTCTTTAGATTTTACAAAAACTTGAAGTTTAGTGATATCTATAATACATCTTAATTTTTATGATATGAGTAAATTATTTCCGCTTGTAAGTTCAGACTCGAGGAAACGTAAAAACTGCAAAACGTCTTTGAGTCAGACAGAAGCGATTGAAACATTTCCTGCGGATGTTTCGCTTCCTCGAACAAATCGTCTCGGGCTCCAAATACAGATTTCATGGTCGTTGAAAAACGTTGGAGCACGTTGCTAAAAGTTACTTATTGCCTTCTTCTGAATAAAAACATATCATATGTGTGGACTTTTACAAAATCTAAACCACTTTTTATTGCGTGCAATTTTTGCAAGAGAATCAAATGTGGAATTAACCGTAATTCTAAATCGTTGAATTTTTTTGGTCAGCACTTTTCGAAATTCTTTTCAAAAATTATTAAAAATAAATTATGTAAATTATATATCAAGAAATAGGAAATACTACGTAGGATGTACGTGCAAAATATTTTTTAACGTGTAAATTAATTCATGTATATATATAAAAAATTCGAATTGAATAACAATTCTAAAATTCGTATAGAATGCTACTTTGCATCACATATACGCATACATGAATTTAACCCTTCAAGTTTATACTTATGGCGTATTATTTTTGTTGTATGTAAATTATATTGTTTTTTTAATAAATAAATAACAAGACATACATTAGATATTTGAAAGAAGTTTTGCAAACGTTGTTTAATATTTTAATTAAATTAAACAAAATGCGATAGATCTACGATTCACTTTTAAGATGTCAAAAAAACTTATTCAGAATTAGAGTTAATATATAATTTTGCAACTCTGTACATCTTTGTTTTTCTTCAATTAATGTAAAACTAATTTTTATACAATAATGCGCTACGATCGAAATCTTTTCAACAACTTCTAAAAAATGCATTAAGAGATCTTCTACACATATTTCACAGCAAATACCAATCTTTCGATTCATACTTGAACGACCTCGCAATAGCGTGGTGAATTATCTGTAACGAGTGGCTCTACGGACGAGGACACGTTACGGCTGGTCAGTTATCGCGATTAAATGGCACAGCGTTCGTGTACTATGTGCTGTAAGAGAGATCATCGTTTAAAAATACATACTCTGACTTTAACAAAAGAAATATCATTTCGTATCCGCGCGAGCTTGTGTATATCCAGCAAATCGATTGTAAATAATTTTGTAGATATAATTGAGAATTTATATCCAGACGAGTGTTTTTATTATTTTCGTTTTTCTTATTGCTTTTGCGCTCACGGTGATATTTAATGAGGCGCGAGACGCACTTAAAAGAATGGCAGTCAGTAAAAGAAAAGCCAAGTCTTACATTACCGATCGCCCCATCACCGATTCATAGAACGTAACGGTATGTCAACGGAAATGACTGAATGGACTTACGAGTAGAAATACTACTATGTGTACATCTTACCTAGCCTAGCGTGCGCGCGCGGCCATACACATGAGACGTGTCGTAGGCCAATAATTCTTTGCTGCATTATGTTTCCTTGTGTGACAATGAATGAAACACGAGCGTTCGAGAGCTGGGACACACATAAGCGGAATCGTAATACATTACGAGACCGCAGTTATAGCTTCCATCGACCTTGCTTGCGTTGTCTATTCGTTAGAGTAAATAACATCGATAGACTCGAATAGAGAATAATCGTTTGTATAAAGAAATTCTTCAGAGTCACTCAATTTCTCGTTGATTAACAATTAACGCAAAAGATTTACACCGAGTGATGCAGTCTTTATCAATGTCTTTTTATTTTATACTTTTTATCAAATTATATGTTTCAGTTGCCCACGTAGTAATTTTCTCATGTTTTAACGTAAGTCTGTGAAGAAAAATGCTACGCGTTCTTTTGCAGAGTTCAGATCTACTTGCGAAATTCTGATTGTGTAACACTAGCGCTCCCAAGACCTCCGATTGCATCGCGAAATAATGCCTGCTAAGGATTTGCCCACCTGTTAAGGTCATCAGCAGGCAGGTATCGCTTACGTCAACCCACACCGTACGCATTATCGTTGTAACCGATGCTTGCACGTTCGCGCGCACAATTTTTCTTTCGTTTTGTATGTGTTTATCTTATGATAAGTTCGGATCTGACGCGCGGCGATTTTTTGTGACGCAAGCGTAGTGTGCGATAGCTGCGCGCGCATACACATATACATACTTTACAACGCTATTTATAAACAAAGTTACGCATTATACACCGAAAACTTTCTTCCTCGATTTCTGGTTAGTATCAGAGAAGTAGTACAACAGGCATCTCACTGAGAGCCAACTGGAGTATGCATTTTGGCACAGAGCACTGATTTCAATGTTCACATCTATTATTTATTCACTTTCTCTATTTTATAATGTCGAAAATAATATAAATGACTCACTTTTTGCGTGAAAAATTGCTCAGCTTGATATGTGTTATTTATTACCTAACTTAAAGTTGTTATAATATTTGAACGTTTCAACTCTAAAGATCATCAAAGTTAAATTTTCTTTATGTCGGGGGGAGGGGGGGGAGCGGAGGGGGAGAAGAAGGAATCAGTGCTCACTCCCTAAAGTGTAAACTCTAATTTTTACTGATACAAGTCGTAAAAAAAGTCTCGATATTTTTAAAAATACAGATTTTACACTGAATCAATTTATATGGATATTTTTAATCTGTTTAAATATATCTGTTTGTCACTAGATTTATTAGAAACCGGTTATAACAATAATACAGAAAAGAATGTTCCACTGTTAATAATCACATTTCATGATCATCTAGTCAGAGATTCGTTAATCTTACGTAATTCAGTTCGCAACGTTACCGCTTAATTAGGTTTAATATCTACTGTATGCTATTCTACTATGATAGAAAGCGGCGGCTTCGTAGAAATGAGCAAGGATCGATTCGATTCAGTGACCGAAAGTTTGATTACTGGATCGCGCACGAGTTACGTATGAGTTTATCTTAAAGTCAATGAACTGCTTATTCTCGCGACTTAGCGTCAACATTATTAAACGATTGATAAATTGATGAGATACATTGTTCTTTTACAAGAGCGTTGAAGATCGCTTTGAAATGACACGTGAAGAGAAAATTTCCGTAAGTATACAAAAAAAAATACAAAACTAAAAAACATTTTTTAAACAATAAAATCCATTGTTGTGATTTCAATGCTAATCATACATTGTCATCGATCTTGTCATAGTTGTGTAACAGCTCCGTTTTTAGATCTTAACGTGCCTTTCTCCTGTAAAAATGTGGTCTATAAATATTTCTTAACCTATTAGCGACTTTGAAATGTCATTCAAAATGGAAATGATAATACGAAGCAAGCATTATCATATTTTATTTCATATATCTGAATTAGTCTTGAAATGAGATATTTGTAACGCGAGCCAGTTATGGCATAAACATAAAAATCGCAGGTGTCACTTTGCACGAAGTTCTTCATTTGTTCAAACTTTCGAACTATCGCGTTATAAGCGATCATTTACATTCGTGGTCGCCCACATCAGAATTCGTTGTACAAGCAAAAATGTTATTGCCAAACTTAACATCAGATAGCAAGTGAGAGTACTTTATTTTCGAAAAGGTCACGATTGAGATATTGCGCTGTTACTACACGTATTAGCAACGGTTACATACGTCACAAATGTATGAGGGCGTAGTAATCGCGATAGAAGAATATATCTCTATATATCTCTTAAGCCAAATTTGCAGAGAATAAATATATCTCAAAGTGACAAAAAATAGAACAAGAGATGATAATTGTGTGTTCCATATACATATATAAAGATAGAAAAAGAACGAACTTTGTTTTGTCTTCATATAAGAGTTCTACTTTACATCTTAACGTAACATTCCTTTGAAAGTCTGTTCCGTTCTGGAAGGATATGCGTAGATATGATATAAAGACAAAATATTTCAAGAAATCCTAGTTTTAGCAGAAATTTTTGTGTGAAAAAAAAAAACTATTCGTCACAAAATAGATATATTTTATCGTAGTTATTTATTTTTATCTCTCATCTTTTTATACAAAAACATTTGATGAGTCACTGAAAGTCGATCATACTGGAAATCGATATTAAAAATCACAAAATTCTCGAATAGACATTTTCTCATCGCGAACAAACGGACATCCCTCTTTGACTTTAACGTTAAAGCCTTCACACTCTGAGCGACATTGATGCGTGTAAGAGAAGAAACGCTCGCGTTCGCGCGGAAGGGTAATACCGGGTGCTTACCTTTTATCCAGCACCCACGCGAGTTGAATTCAATTTGTTGATGTGCGTTAAAAAAAAAAGAGAGTTGGTGTGGAAGGTCACAGACGCTCTTTCCTAACCTCCTCTTTTCTCCCTCTCTCCATCTCTATCAGTCTTTGCTCTTTGTCCCGGTTTTCCCCATCCTTTTTATTCCGCCCTTCGAGCTTCCGCTTTTCTCTCCGCTATGCCTACATTCGTCTCTTTCAACCCTCGCAGTTGCTCTTGAAAGGGGTAACGCGCGCTTAAGCGCGATAAAGCAGCGGTCGCCGCGTGATCGAACGTGAAAATCTTCAACGACAACCGTCCAAATGAATGGAATGCCGACCCACGCTTGGCACGGTCGTCTGATAGGCTGTCGTTCCCTCTTGACAAAATGAGAAAGAAAGAGAGAGAACGATAAGCGAGCCCAGCCGAGCCGAGCCGAGCGTGGTGAACGGGTGAGTCCGAGGACAGACCCGCGTAAACGGCTAGGGCCAAGGCCGTATTACTCGCTGGCACGTCCTCTCGCGTACTTTACTTTAAGCCCTTCAACTGTGCTTGTATAGCATACATAATATATTGTATCCGGTAATAGACGTGTTTAATGAGCTGTGGATGTTGTTTCTTGGTAAAAATTGAAAAGATTTTTTATTGTGTTGATTTTGAAAAACAAACATCTCGAAAGAAAATAATTACCTTAAACATTCTGCAGAGAAATATAAAATATTAAATATACACACAGAATAGAAATTTATATTACATGTGTTTTGTCTTCATGTTAATAGAGAGTAATCGCAATAAGGCATGTAACGCACAAATAATTTATAATATTATCCAACATAAACATTTATCAGTGAGACGATATGTTTCTGGATAATGTGTTGTGCATGATTGTAATATATTTCAATTAATAATATATAAAATAGCGAGCTGCAGCATAAA
Organism: Pseudomyrmex gracilis; assembly: GCF_002006095.1. Classification (NCBI taxonomy): domain Eukaryota; kingdom Metazoa; phylum Arthropoda; class Insecta; order Hymenoptera; family Formicidae; genus Pseudomyrmex; species Pseudomyrmex gracilis. The sequence continues at coordinate 13,538 of NW_018021249.1, read as the reverse complement.
TTAATTAATTAATAATTTCAATATTATCGGGATTTCTATTCAATATTATTATTAAACATTCGCACTCTTAATATATGTACCTTCTCCAGCTATGTATTTTTTTCTTTAGATTTTTATGATCGAAAAACAACAAATCTCTCTCTCTTTTCTTTCTGTATACATAATTAGTGTCGTAATTGTATTATAACTATTATTATAATGCAAAAGTGTTTACGTCTTAAAAATCGTCCGTGTTTATTTTTTTAATGCAAACTTACGTAGAATGTCTATACGTATTTCCATGAAGCCAAGATTGATCTCGTGAGGTCATTGTTTTGTCATATATCTGGGGAATCGTTAGTGAATATTATATATAGTATATATGTATAGTATTACATGCAACGAGCTTAGGCTTGTACTACGTGAAGACGTCGATACTATTACGCAACCGCGTAACGCGATATCGTGACTTATCGATTAGGAACAGACAGTTACATGTGATAATGCGCGTACAAATATTATAATATTTATACATAAATTACCGTGACAGTAATCTCTCAATTGATCTCTGACAACGTCGCGAAATGAATGGATGTATCATAATTATGATAAATTGAGAATCAATAACAATTAATATTCGCGAACGGAAGAGCTACTTACGCGTGCACATGTATATAATAAATAATTAACAGAAGGAAAATGGCGGTATTGATTCGATTGAAAGAGACGGGAGATAGAGTTCGGTTCTTTCTCTCGAGAGAAGGAACTAACATCTCGACGTAGGGTGACGGATACGCCTATGTCGGCCCTGTTGATGAGCAGCACGTGCACGCGAGTGTGCGTGAGCGTCGAAACGAGCAGGGATATACTAGCCGTATCTCTCTTTCTCGCACGAGCTGTGATAATGTGCGCCCACGCACGGATGAGAGAGTGCGCGTGTAACATGCGGTGGGTTCCGCTGCGCTCCCCTCCGACATCCCATCGTGAAGCCACTCCAGCCGCTTCAACGACGGCTCAGTCAGCACCGACCCCCCGACTCATCTACTACCCACGCCTCGTTAATGAAAACATCTTTTGTCAATGAACTGACGTCAGCCCGCGCGACGATTGGTCGACTCCGTGAACTCACGTGACCGTTGGCAAATCGCGTTGCACGGCGGCTGTACTTCCCCCCTGCGCGCGACGCGCCGAGCGCTGCTGCTCCATTCTCGACGAAGGGACGCTAGAGGTAAGGTGTGGCTTACGGTGGGAAGAGCGCGACACGAGTTAGGAGAATCGTGAAAACAGCACGAGAGAAAGAAGGAAAACAAAGAAAGATAGGATAGAAAACGCGAGTGAAGGAAGAATTTTAATGTGACGTACTTGGATGTGTTTTCTTCATCAAGAAAATCTGCTGTGGAAGAGAAATTCAGGCTTGGAGCGATGCTGAAGAGATTTGTGAGGTGAGAGAGGGAGAGAGAAAGAGACATAGAGAGGAAACGGACATCTCTCTCTCTCTCTCTCTCTCTCTTGGGTGAAGTTGTGCGCGCGCGAGTTCGTAGCGTACGCGAAGATTTAAAGCTACATTCTGAAATTGGCTGCGTTCTAAAGGCGGGAGCGAACGCGAATGTGCTGTGAGCGAGAAGGATGGAATCGCCGTTGGTGCTGCTGCTGTCGCGTCGAGATGTCGGAACGAGCTTGGCTGAGCACCGAGGGTCGAGCGCGAGATAGAGTGCGGCAATCATGTATGATTGGAAATGTATTTCACGAGCGACGGCGAGCGTAAACATTTCACATCCGTGCCGTTAATTGGACGCGTCGTCTTGATTTACGAGGAGATCGATAACCGGGACGAGCTGGCGGCGGCAAAGGCAGCAAGAGTAACGACGGTGACGACGAGGACGGCGACGAAGACAACGGCTACATCGGTGACGGCGGCGGCGGCAACGGCACTGGCAGTGGTGGAGGCAGCGTCGGAGTGCGAGGAGGAAAGAGACACGGAGTAGGCACACAGGCGTAGTGTCGCAGGAAATGATGGCAACGCGTGAGATTGGTCGGGCCGCGCCGTCGACGGGTGAATGTCGCGCGTAATCGTTCTCCGGACGAAACACCTCCGGGGAACACGTTCCGCCACTCAATTCAAAGTGCCATTTTGTCATATCCAGTAAATATTAATCGTAGTAGACCTTCGTAACGAGTTCGGGACACACTCTATACACGCACTCTGTATCCATTACAAATTGTATCGTCGCGCGCTTATGTACATATATTACGGTTCTGTTCGAGAAGGACGCGCAACAAGGCTGATGACTTCCTCGGTTACGACCAGCGCAGTTTTACCATTGCAGCTCAGGGGTCGATGTATCAACGTCAAATCAAGCATTCGAGAGTTATTTGGAACGACGACAACTAATTACAGCCGTGATAATATGCATTGTTTATCACAAGTATTTTGTATTCGAGACTTACAGAGTTTGATGCTGTAGAGGCTGAAGAATATTTTTGTGCAAAAGACTCAGTGAGATTGAAAGAATTGTTGGGCTTGCTAGCTGTTTATAGAGCAAGATAATGCTATCCAAGAGATAAAAGCCTGCTGAAAGTGTCATTAAAAGTGTGAGAATAGTATAAATAAGTGAAAGACACAACATGCCAGGTAATACAATGGAAGAGGACCTTGTGGATCCAGAGTGGTTGTTCACAGAGCTTAGATCACCAGATGGTCCAAACAAGCTGCTTATCTTGGATTGCAGAGCAAATTGTGACTTCTCTGATACTCACATAAGAGGCTCAGTACCTTTGACCATACCTAGCATTATGTTACGCAGACTGGCTGCTGGTAAGGTGGACCTTTTGGCCACAATAAGATGTCTGGTCTTGAGAAACAGAGTCAAGATGTTTCTGTGCGGGGATGAGAACAGTAGAGGAACATTTGTATTAATTGGTGACTCTACAGATCCTGCAGGCCATCAGGGTGAAACTATACAAGTTCTAAGCCGGAGACTTAAAAACAGTGGAGGCAAAGTTGCCATTTTAATTGGTGAGAAATGTAGTTTTATATGACAGTACAAGTCAATTCTTCTCTATCATTTAACTCTTATTATAAGATTGTTTGATTATCACATAATTGACAATTTAATACAAGGTATAAACACATAAGAGAACTTATTTAGAATACTTTTTGCTTTTTTTCTATCAATAATTTTAGTTATATTTATGTTACATATACAAATATAATAAATACATGAGAAAGCTATAAAAATTCTATATCAATATAGTTCTATTATTATCAAATTTTTGTTAACAATTAATTTTAATATATCTTGAGCTGTTTGTGTAAATGTTATTTTAGCAAAGATTTTTAATTTAAATTTAAAACATCACACAATAGTGTCTAATTATAACTATCTATCTATATTATTTTATTGTATGCACATATGTGCACAGATAACACTAATAATAATGACATAGAAAAGCTTTCAGCAGTAACAGCTGAAGCACAGAGTCTGGTTGTGAATGAAATATTGATTTATGTGGGAGGTATTCCAGTAGTGAGCCAGACACTTTATTCTATAGCCTGCCTTTATCAAGCTTTAGGCCTATGTTCAATGATATATTTGACACAATGAAAGTCTATAATTATATGAAAATATATTTTATGAAAATATATTTATATATAATTATAAAGGAAAACCTAATTAATATATTGCTTTGGTTTATTCTTAAAAAAAGCGAATATTATAACGAACAGAATAACATTAATTTCTTGTTCTTTTTCAGTAGTGAAAAATGCATTTTCTACAATTTTATAATATTTCTAATAAATGCTAGAAAAATTGAATTATATAAATATTGTGTCTATTAAATTGTCATTTAAGTTTTTAATTTCACTTACTAAAATAGATTTTGAGTGAAGATTTTAATTTACACACTTAAAAATTGAAGTCTTTTAAAGTTAATAAAGTGAATAAAAAAAAAAAAAAAAAAAACGTACAAAACTAGAAATTGGTGTTTTTAAAGTATGAATAAAAATATGAAAGTAAAAGTTTTTGCATTACATATTTTGAATACAAATTATAAGTAACTATCTTAGAAATTATTTTATTTTATTTTTTATTTTGATACTAATCTAGAGTGTATATCAATTTATATCTTAAGTAATTAATTTATCATTTGAAAGCTGTAGTTTTGTATTTCCTTTTTTTTTCAATTTTGTGCAGTAGAGTAAGTTGAAGAATTTTTGTGTCTTTTTATGATTTTATATTTTGCATGTGAGAGTTTCGAGTAAACAATTTTTTTGGAAAATACTTATCCTATAAAAATTATTTTTTAATTATGTTTTGCACTTTGCAAGGGGATATCGTCAATAGTTTGTTCTAAAACCTTATAAAAATTAATTAAATCAAGATAATAAACACTAACTATTACATTATTGTAGTATTAGATAATTAACTATTAACTTCGTTTAATTAACAACAATTATTTAATTTTATAAAAAATGAATAAATTAATAATCTGAATGAACACATTAATGTGAAACATTAATTATAAGAACAAAACAATACGACGATTTGCCTATTTTGAAGAGATATAACAAAATATTTATTTTTATAAATTCTCTACTGTTTCACTTGTAACTACTCAAAGTCATTGTTTTAAGTGATGTAGAAAATTATCTTTTAAGAAATTAGCTATGTTGAGAATATTTCTAACAATATCTCATTTTCGTAAAATTTTTACATTAATGTAAAACACTATAGCTTTTATTATTATTATTATTTATTTGTAGGTGGTTTTGGCGCATTCAGAGATAGATATCCAGAATGGTGTGAAGGCAGTCAAGTTGGTTGTGAGTGTACCCCAGGTCAGGACAATAATGATGGCGAATTAATGGGGCTTAGATCTCTTCGGATATCTACGCCACCAACTAGGTCTTATTCAGATTCTGATAGTGACAGCACGTGTGATTCAGTTGGTGAGTACATATTTTCAAGATATATGCCTAGGTATGTGTATTGTATAAACAAGAAAAAATTGCATGAAAAAATATGTATGTATACATAATATAAAAATATATTGATAGAATACAAAAAATATTGCTAATGCTAAAGTGTTAGCAGAAACTGATGTGTAACAACCAAAGTTTCTCTGCATTTCAGGTCCTGAGGAAGATAAAGATTTCCCGGTAGAAATTTTACCTCATTTGTTTCTCGGTAACGCGGCTAATAGTGAGGATCGTGAGGCTCTAGCGCGACATAGAATACAATATATACTCAATGTGACACCGGATTTACCAAATGTATTCGAAGGCGTTGGTTCGATAAAGTATATGCAGATACCAATAAGCGATCATTGGAGCCAAAACTTAGCTAGTTTCTTCCCGCAAGCGATTCAATTTATAGGTAAGTCAACATATATCAATTTTTACGAGATATTTTTATTTAAAAAAAAATGTTAATAAAGAATAAATTATATGTGTCCGGCTGTTTCAGTTACGTTGATTATAAGATTTAATAAATTTGGAATTTGTATTTTTTTTTTTTTTTTTTTTTTCAGATATGAACCGGTTTTTCTTTTACATGTTATTATTTTGTGTAAAAAAAAGATTCTTCTTTTTTGCGAAACTTGTACAAAGTATACACGTAAAAAGAAGCTTAATTTGAAAATAAAATGAAAAAGAATTCTCAGCTAGTAATTGTATCTCGTGTACTCTTGTAACTTCAATAGAGTGTTTTTTTTTGTCAATGGATTTTTCCACTTGCCGGAGTTTATAATATTTGACGCAGTCATAATTTCACGTTATAACGTGTTCAACTTACGCACGTAACTAATTGAATAACAATCTATAATATGCAGTATCAGTACAAAATCAGTAAACACCTATTTGCAAATAATTATACATAAATAACAACAATTAATAATAATAATAACAACACACATAAATAACATTTATAAAATCAATAGTTTGCATTTATCAATAAGGTGAAAAGTATAAATAATTTTTTTATTACAAATCAATAAGAGAGCGATAATTCTCTTTATATCGTTTTTTGTTCGTCTTGTATCCTACTCGGAATGAGAAATGGTAGAATGTACGAATGACGTAAACTTTATTTATTGCACTTCGAAGCTTTTTCCGCATCAAATTCTTGAGTTCGGACCGCTTCTTAAACAGGAAATCCTGTTTAAGAAAGTCCCCGCGCGCAAGCTTCTGAAAAGAGGCATTTTTATAAATAGGTTCGCCTAAATAGAAACTTTCCCACGTGGCGGGCAAGCCGCGCTAGACAATTAAACAACGGATGTCCGGTTAGGTCGAGAGCTATACTTAAGTCTGAATGGCTTGGCATTGCTATTAAACTGGTCTGGCACTTTTGACTGTTCCGACATATTTTAGTGCTGCCGACTTCCTTTTGTTAGCATCATTTAAACGAATTTGTCGTACAAATTTGTATTCTATTGTTTTCTTCAGTTTTATTATTATTATTATTAACATTAAATCGGTTCATAAGAGCCAACGTTAGATGTCGTGCAAAACGAACATATATATATATAAATTATACACATGAATTTTTGAATTAAAATTTCAATTTGTAAGTTTATATAGGATGCTAGATTTGCATCATATATGATTTTTTATATATGAGAATGCCCATTTTTCCTACCTCTCTATCTAATTTAATAATATTGTGAAAAAAACACCTCTCATTATTATTTTCTAAAATTACGTGACATTTATAATATATTAAAATATATATTAATAACACGTTAATTACAGATTAAATTATTATCAAGTAAATTTCATGTATTTTATAATATACAATATTATCGTAATTTACAACAATATCAGATTTTAATCTTTCTAATACAAAGGTATTGTAAAAGATTGCATCACAAAAATGATTGGAGATTATACTTTAAGATAAAGATTAAATTAGCTTGCTGCATATTTTTGCATAATAAAAAAATCATAAAAATCATTAAAAAAGCGAAAATAATATTAAATTAAATAATATTAAATGGAACATTAAATGTATTGCAGTCTTTTAAATCAATGACTCTAGAATTAAAATTGCAATTTATCGCGTATTTTTCAGAGGAAGCACGGAGTTCAGACAAAGGAGTGCTGGTTCACTGTTTGGCCGGAGTGTCCCGGTCTGTTACGATTACCGTAGCTTACCTTATGCATAAGTGCAGCCTCAGCCTGAATGACGCTTTCAACTTAGTACGTAGTAGAAAGTCTAACGTCGCTCCCAATTTTCACTTTATGGAGCAGTTGCTCAGCTTTGAGCGGGAATTGAGAGATCGAGGGGGAAATCGACGTAATGACCAGAGATGCATCGGAGCATGCCGACCTGACGGCCCTTGTAACTGTCCGCCACCCAGCTTTCTGAGCCCCATTGATCTGGGACTGAGTCCCGATTCAGGAATTGAGTTTGACAGGTGGGCGGCGAGCACACCGGCCGAATGAGACGGGCCTGGAGGGACCCAATACAAGTTTTAGGTCCCTCCATCGCACGCGTCATCTTAAGATAACCCCGAATAGTTACGGGATAACGCGCTTTATCATTCTGATAATGCAAAAGACGACTATGAAAATGGTTTGTCTTCTCCTTCCCGATATATCTGCAGATAGAATAGAATATTAAGCGCCTTTGGCGAATATAATACATGTACCAAGATATAGCTTTTAGACGTATCCAAAGTTCATTAGTGTGCCGACAGTTTTTCTTTTGTACTTTCTTGTTTCTTCTTCTCAAACCTCTCATTCCAAGTATAATCATGTAGCTTGTACAGAGTTGTTCCAAGACTATCGCGATGAAGATCTTAAATGATATATTCCTGCAACCATTCTTAGACAAAAATTTCTAATACAAAAATAACAAAAATCGCAAAATCGTATTTATATTAGCCCTAATTTAAAATGTGAATGTAAATATAGATGTCACGTTAGAGTTGCAAATCTAATATACGGTGATTGTATTGGAGTTTTTATCTCAGAATATTCCAGAGAATCTGCCATTATAAAATCTATTCTGATAGTTTGAACACTCTGTATTCATATATGTGTGTGTATTCATATATGTGTTACGTACTTATATATATATATGTACACACACACACAAACACACACACACACACACACACACACACACAGAGAACATATGTAAAATATTTAAATTCTTATTAAGTTATAATTCTAAAAAATTGTATATACTGCAATATACTTGTTCAATACTCAGTGACGTTGTGTGCATAAGTGTATGCGGCGGAATTGCAATGAATCAAGAACTCGCAAAATATGTTTTAACAGAGTATAATAAATTTATAAGGAATGAGAGGATTAAAAAATAAAATGTTTAGAAAAAATATATATTGTCAATATTAGAGAATTATTTTCTCTTTATTAAACAATCAGCTTTTCAGCATATACGTTGGTTATAATAAAGCGAAGTATTTGTATTCTGCAAATGGTAAAGCTTGTCCGTCTTGTTAAAACTTTGGATTACGAAAAAATTTGATATGTTACGTTATGTCGTTGAATCACGAATATGATATAATTGTGTGGTGGATTTGAAGAGAGAGAAAGAGAGGGTAAATATAAAGAGAGTAGATATTACTACATTGAGACAAAAAACAATTTGTGTGAAAAAGAAAAAAGCTAAGTTTGACGTCCTCTTTTCTGAATTGTGGCAATGTACACTGAAAGTATTTTATAATGAGATTCCGTAATTTCTCATCGCGCAACAAGTCGCGTAATCGTAATAATTATACATTCTAACGTTATGCTTCCAAGTTTCGAGAAACGTATAAGCATGTACGATTGTAAATGCAAGATATATCGGATTCAGGCATTGTATACTCACGAGGTATGACGTAACGCGTATACCTCGAGAGAACTAAAAAACACACACATATACATATATATTTTAATACTTCTTCCCCCGAAAATCCTTCAATTAATGAGGCTGTGTTTATTTTACTGCAAGCGATATTTTATGCGCGAAGTAATCTCTAAACGACGAGTTTCCCACCAGGCAATCACAAGTAGTCGAAGATAAACATCACGCTTAGTATACTAAGTTCCGGGTACAAAATTAAGGGAGATTCTATACACACAGGAGCGAATTTAAGGCAGTTTTTTATCAGTCAAAAAAATTCAAATTTTCCCAATGAAAGAGTTAGAAACGTTTGATTGTAACGTCCGTACAAATTTCTAAAAAACACACTGACATTTTCTTTCGAAAACATTTCTAAGGAATCTGTGAAGGACAAGATCGTAGCCACTTCTTAAATCCGCTCCTAATATTTTACTCAACTGGTAGTTTGTAAAAAAAAAGAAATAAAACTCGGGACACACTCTAACGAGTAATTTTTGACGTAGTTTTTTGACATACATTGAAGTGACTTATCTCACCAAGGATAATCGCCTCAATGCATTCTGATCTTTGAGAAAGGTATATGCACGTCACCTCAGGTACATATGCCAGTAATTAACTTAACTTTAAGGAAGGACTTTTAGGAATCAGTGCATTTCTGTAGGGCATTCCGAATCTCTCACTGAGAAAACGTCAGGCTCGTCATCGGTAGATATGGCAGAGTTAGGAGAGCTTAGCAGAATTCGAGTTATCTGCGAAGTGACTATGAAGGCGTTATTTCACAATTTTAAAAACTTAAATCTAATTTTGAGATATTTGCATTTTATTATAAAAATTCATTTTTTTCATGTTCTAAGAATTCCTATTTATAACATTGAAACCCATTTCTTATCTATTTTCTCTATTATTATTATTATTATTATTATTATTATTATTATTATTATTATTGAAAGAATATTGTATGCACTTGTTATAAAATCTGTTGTATAGCAGCCAACCTGAGCTGGCACCTTATACGATAGAATCTTACACTGCGATGATTTATTATTAATGTTAAAATTAGCGTTATTAATATTAAGAATGTTTGATTAAAGTAACGCCTTCAAATATCAGTGTCACTTTTTTTATTAATCAGGTTCGTTGACAATTGCTACGTACAGAAATCTGCAAGATAATGGTTCCTGCACATTACATTTCTGCTGGCATCGGAGTACCATTAGTCCTTCGGATTTTTTATATAGACACTTTTTTACATGAGAATATTGGGCCTTTGTATTCGTATAAAAACACATACTAGACGTATATTGTGTAATAACTTGAGCGCGCTCTAAATTCAAATTCTGAATTGTACGAACCAGCACTGTTTCTATTATCTTACAGATCTCAGATATATATTGAAAGTTATTTTTGTAAAGAAAAAAAGAAGAAATGCATTCACATTCCCATAACAAGCCGAAATGGCCTGACACTTGTAACTATCTTTCATGTACTACTATTACTACTACACTACTACTACAACTACATATACTATATATATTGTGTGTGTGTGTGTACATGTACACATACATACATACGTACATACATACATACATATACACACACACACATATATGTATACACACACACACATACACACATATATATAGTTAATTGAGCATAATTGAAATTAATATGAGTGTATACAAGTGAATGTTATTTTTGGTGTAATAAGTAACTGCAAGAGTTATGGTAATTAATAGCTTTTGCCTATCGCAAGAGTAAATTGATATACAATTAAGGAAATATATATATATATTTGACGTTAATGTATTAATAATATTCTACTATTACACTGTTGTCTGTTATATGTTTACTGGGCGTGCGCGATGCCCAAGAAAATTTAATCAAATATATTATGTATATTATATATATAAATTATTATTTTATATTCAAACGTTGTATATATTTTAACTAATTTTGATTATACATATACATATATATATATATACATATGTATGTATATATATGTATATGTGTATATATGTATATATACACACACACACAACTTACCTGAACTCTACAAAAATAAAAGTCGATATTGTCTTATTATGCAGATTATTTACATTCCAAGTAACTTTTTACTTTTTGGGCTCAATTTGAGAACATGATAATGCATGCATCAGTTTACATCTGATATGATGATAATAATATAGTAATGTAAATTATTTAATTTTTATTATCTTAATGTAACAGACATATTAAGTTTTACTTGTAATATGTGTACTTGTAGTATGTTGCTACAATAAGTAAATTTTGTACTTTTCGCTTTTACTTCAAGATAAAATCAATTATAAAAATTGCAATGTAAAAAATGTTTTTTGCATTTTGTGTACATATATATTATAAAGTATACATATTATAGGTATCTTCAACAAACTGATTCTGATTGTTTAAGAAATATTTATAATGGAATGGAATTAAAGTGTATGAAAGTATATATCTTTTTTTATAAATCTCTTTCTAATACGTAATTTGATCTTAATCTCAAACTGATTAATCTGGCTGTATAATTGCAAATAATTGCTTTTTATGTTGGTGGTACGGAATACCTAATACGAATTAAGTAAATAAGTTTCTTCAGATATCATCGAAATATTTACTCGTGCAACACTTTAGCTAAGAAATTACGATATGTGTCTAAAGAAAAGTTCAATGTCTCCTGTCTTGTAAATAAACAATGTATATATGTGTGTGTACACACACACATACATGTGCAGAATAATTTTATACTTAAAAACCACGTAATATATTTGAATGTACTTTTGCATATTTTGTAGACAAAATAATTGCGCGTTTAAATATTTTTGTTACGTATATAATTAAATATTTTTGTCATGTATGTGTATAATTATTACATATAAATACGCAAAATAGTTTTGTAAATATTATAACATTACATGGAAGGGCACAATATGGTGTTAATATTAATAATATTAAAAAATGTATTTTGGTTAAAAATTTTTTTACTATAACTTACGATTGAGCAAACCGAATTAAACATACATGTGCAAACTTACTTTACGTTTTTAATCCCATCCGTTTCGATGGCTTTACATTGAATCTTGACTTCCTTCAAATTTTTGAACTTTGTAACAATTTTTCTCTTCTTTCGGTGTATACGTGCATAAGGAGCCTACAGCTCCACAAGTGGACTTTGAATCATCAGAAGTTCTTAAAGATACTTTTATTAGGAGAAAATGTACATCTTGGTGGTTTGTCATACGTTTTTTGAAGAGGAATCGGCTCGTGAAAATTTTAAATCTGGTTCTTCCGCTCAATAATTTCCGTACGAACTATCTCAAGCTACAGGCCGATATCTCTGTCAGAAGTAAATTAGCATATCTCTGAAAATCTAGTTTAATTAAATGATAATCAGTTTTATTATTAGTATCTTCTAATTTTTTTTTCAATTAACTAAGCTTTTATGACCGTTGTGTATAAATAATGCCGTATTATAATATATAAACATATATATATATATATATATATGTATATATATATATATATACACATATATACACACACACGCACACACACATATATACATATACATATTTTTAAACACTTGAAATAACCAAATCAATGATCTGCTTGGAACAATTTGCCACTTTGTTTGTTGTACTGACATCAGTTGAGTTTTCCGAAAAAGTTGCAAGTACATTTAAAGTAGATTCAGATTGTCGCACAGTGTTAATTAATTCGTTACGTTCATTAGGATCCGAAGTAGCGGCCAATAGCGTTCCTAGTCCAACTAGAGCTCTGAATATCGCTTCAGGTTCATTCAAGCGTAACAATATGGTAAATAATACATTCAAAGCTCTTGTTCTACCAGGCATATCATTATATTTATTTAGCGCTACAATTAGATTCAATATGTAAGTCGATATTGCAACCTGAAAGAAATACTTCATTTTACAAATCTTCTGCCGTTCTCGTGGCGTTATAAACAAGTGTGAATAAAAAAATAACACACGTGACTAATAAAATAACAGCTCAATATATATTGCACAGCAATTTAAACTATTATTGAAAGATCTGAGCAAATTGTACATTTTAATAGATTCATGTAGACTTCTAAATAAAAAAAGTAGTTTATATCAAAAATGTAAATATGCACTTATAAAATAATCTTAATCATTCGTGCAATTTAAGGCCTCTCGCAGAGGGCCTTATTTTGATAGTTCAATAATTATTTGATGACATACCTGATTATTTTTATTTCCAAGGAATTGCAGATTCAGTAAAGATTCGAGTATTTCATCTCTGTAATTAAAACCAAGTTTTTCTCCTTTTTCGTGTTGGAACATATTAGCTATTAGTCGAAACGTGAGCATTTGATTTGATGGAGTTGAGTCGGGTTTGATATGTCTTCGTATAATTGGCAGTAATTCTTCTGTACACAAATGGTCGTTTACTTCTTTGAGAAGTACAGTAAGCCTTGCTATATCAAGCGCTGGAAACACTATGTTGTTCGGCCAATCTAAAAGACTTTTTAACGCGCTAACTGCGCTAGCTCTAACTTCTTCGGTTATTCCTTTATCTGTGAGTTTTTCTATTGCGTCTAACTTTTCTTCTGATATTTTATACATGCTTTCTTGTTTCGCATTTAATTCACGTAATTTTTCTACAATAGTAAAATGAAATATTATCAAATTATATTACACTTAT
>NW_018021248.1:81304-82391 GCF_002006095.1 Pseudomyrmex gracilis | reverse complement strand
CTAGAAAAGAGCATTAGAGAACTGGAAGAAAGGATGAGGGAGCTGGAATTAGGATTGGAAAAGAGAGGGAAGAAGGGTGGGAAGGAGGAGGAAGGCGGAGGAGAAGGTGGGGGAAGGGAGATGATAGAAAGAATGAAGGAAATAGAGAAAAGATTAGAAAGGAAGGAGAGGAGGGAGAGGAAGAAAAACCCGTTAATAAGGGGGCTTGAGGTAAAAGAAGAGAAAAGGAAAGAAGCCGTGGAGGAGATTTTTGAGAAGATAGGGGCCAAGGTGGAGGTGGAAGTGGTAAGAAAGATGGAAAAAAAGAGGGGAAGATAAAGACGGTGTGGGTGAGATTGAGGAGTAAAGAACAAAAGAGCGAGGTGATAAGGAAGAAAAGCAAGCTGAAGGGAAATAGAGAGAGGATAATGGAGGATTGGACATNGAAGGAAAAGAAGATGAGATAGAAGTTAGAAGAGATCGCAAGGAGGGAAATGGGAAAGGGAAGGAAGATAAGGGTAGGATATGGAGTGATAAAAATTGATGAAAAATGGTGGAAATGGGACGAGGAGGAAGAGGTATTGATTGATGGAATAAGAGCGTTAAGAGAGGAGAGCACGGGAGAAGGCATAGAAGAGTAGAGGGGGGAAGGAGGTTTCGGAGAAGAGGGGAGAGGAAAGGGATGGAAGAGGAAGGCGGGGAATGGGGAAAGGAGAGGATGCAATGAAGAAGGAAGGTAGGAGAAAAGAGGGGTGGAAATTGATGTTTTGGAATATCGCAGGGGTGGGAAACAAGGANAGAGAGTGGTGGGATAGCTTGAAGAGATGGGATGTTCTGGTGCTGTGCGAGACTTAGATCGAGATGAAAGATTGGGAAAGAATAAGGATTAAATTGCCAAGAGGCTACAGATAGGGGATGCAAGGGGCAAGGAGAGAAGGAAGGAGAGGTAGGGCAAATGGAGGAATGATTGTGGGNGTGAGAGAGGAGCTGGTTAGAGGAGAGGAGATCAAAATAGAGATGGGGAGAGAAGGAGCAATAATGGGTGAGATATGGGTGGATAAGGAGAGATGGAGAGTAGTAGGAATCTATGTGTACGAAGGAATAGAAA
>NW_018021248.1:74951-80299 GCF_002006095.1 Pseudomyrmex gracilis | reverse complement strand
GAATGGAAGAAGTATTTCATGAGATTGTTGGGAGAGGTAGAAGGGAGGGTGGTAAGAAGAAGAAGAGAAAGAGGATCGGAGGAGGAAGAGGAGAAGGACATTGAGAGAAGAGATAAAGAAGGCGATAGGTAAACTAAGAGGAAACTAATGGAAAGGCAAGTGGAGTGGACGGGATTTCGGGAGAAGTCTGGAAATACGGAGGGGAAAGGATAGAAAGCTGGATGGAAGGACTATGCAAACAGGTGTAGAAGGAAGAATNGTGGCCGGAGNATTGGAAGGAGAGGATTATCGTGNCCATAGTAAAGAGAGGAGAGGGGCAGAAGGTAAAGGATTACAGAGGGGTTACATTGATGACGTCAGTATACAAAATATATGTGTCAGTTCTGGCGGAAAGAGTTCGGGAGGATTTGGAGGAGAAAGGGATAATTCCGCACAACCAGACGGGATTCAGGAAAGTTATGGGATCAATAGACAACATCTACGCATTGAACTACCTAGTCAACAGACAAACAGGAAAGAAAAGAGGAAAGCTGGTAGCCTTGTTCGTANACCTGAAGGCAGCGTTCGACTCGGTGGATAGAGAAATGTTAGTGGGAGCAATGAGGGAAAAAGGGGTCTGAGGGAGGGGAAGAGAAACGAAGTGCAGAGTGAGAGTGGGAGNAAAGAAANGAGATTGTTTCTGGACGGCAAGGGGGTGAGGCATAGATGCCCCATCAGCCCCTTGCTTTTCAATATTTTGATAGCGGACATGGAGGAAGAAATGAGAAAGATGNGACGGGGTAGAGTGGTATTAGGAGAGAAAACGGTATACTCGCTAGCATACGCGAATGATATGGTGCTATTAGCGGAAGAAGAGGAGGAAATGAGGAGTATGTTGGAAAGGTTGGAGACGTATCTAGATAGGAAGAGAGTGGAATTGAATGTGGAGAAGACTAAAATGATGAGATTCAGGAAAGGAGGAGGGAGAGAAAAGAAGAGGGAGTAGAGATGGAAGGGAAAGAGAATCGAGGAGGTCAATGAGTTCAGATACCTGGAATATGTGTTGAGAAAAAATGGAAAGCAGGAAGCGCAGGTGAGGGATAGAGGAAGAAAAGCGGCAGCTGTGTTAGGACAGGTATGGGGTATACGGAAGCAAAGATTTGGGAAGGATTAGGGAAGAAGGTTGTGGCTTTTTGACAGGTTGAGAGATTTGGACGGTGATAGGATATGGAGTGGAGATCTGGGGGTGGAAGAAGAGGGAAGTACTGGAAAGAAAAGAGGAAAGGTATTTGAGATGGTTGCTGGGAGTCGAGGGGAAAACACCAGAGTATATGGTGAGAGAAGACCTTCAAAGAGAGAAATTATGTATAAAAGCGGGGAGGAGAGCGTGGGAGTACGAAAGGAGATTAAGGGAGGGGAAAGGTAGTGATATTGCGAGGATGTGCTGAGAGAAGATGAGAAATAGGGCAAAAAAGGGAAGTGGTTTATCGGAGTGGGAGAAGGAAGGGTTGGAGTTCTTTGAAAGAAAAGGGATTGGAATGGAGGAGGTGGAAAGGAATATAGAGGAAGTACAGAAAGGAGAAGTGTGGAGTGGTGAATGGGAAAAGAGAGAAAGGAAGAGACAAGCAAAGAAGAGATGGGAGAGGATAGAAGGATCAAAGTACAATAGGTGGTATAAAGTGGTAAAAAGAGAGGGAGTACCAGGTTATTTGAAGAGAGGNTGGAATGAGAGGAGATGGACGAGAGTAGCAAGGTTCAGGCTTGGAAATGAGGTGGAGGAGAGAAAATACTGGGAAGAAGAGGAGGACAAATTGTGCAGGTTATGTGGAGGAGAGGTGGAAACTTGGGAGNATGTCTGGGAGAGGTGTAAGCGTTGGAGAGACGAGGAAGAGAGCTGGCAGGAGACAGTGGGTTGGGTTTTAGGGGAGAACGGTGAGGGGACGGAATGGATGAAAGAGCTGGAAAAAGAGAGAAAGAAGAGATTGGGAGGGGAAAGTTTGGACAAGTAGGAGGTGGGGGTTGAAGTAGCTGAGGGGGGAGGTGAAAGGGAGAGGGGGGGTTTGACGGGGAAAGAGAGAATGAGAGTGTATGGATGGTCAGGAATAAATGAAAGAGATGTAAGGAGGGGAAGAGGGGAGACATGTAGAAAAGGCGAGAGGAAGTGGAAGCCCGAAGGAGGGAGCGTGTGTGTGTGTGAGCCGGGATGAGGAGATGGTGTGACTACGCGGTCTTGNCATCCCGGCAGGGTAAATTAAGTTAGATGTAAGTAGCGATAAGGAAAACGTTTTGTATAAAGTTGTATACTGGTTTGGTAAAAGTTTTGGGTACGTTTCTTTAAAAAACGCCTTGTAAACCCGGTTAGCTGGGTCGCAATAAATGTTTACTACTACTAATATTAAATTGCGCTTGTGCTACTATGAAACTTTTGCATGAAATATTTTTGGATATCTTCAATAATTTTCCAGATATATTGAGAAAAGCAAAAACCAGCTTTACATAAAGAGAAAATGGTTTTATTCTTTAGAATTGTTTATACACAACTGAAAATGTTTACATTTAAATATTCTCCTCCTCTACATGTACGCAAAGTTTTATCAAAATTAGAAAGTTTCAGGTTTTTTTATAAATGCAATCCGACTTCTTCTTCAATATCTGTTTTCAAAAGTTCGTATGTTTCTGTCGCACTCTTCTTAAGTTTAAAAAAATTTAAACANGATCTTTTTTTTAATTAGTTTCATTTTTTAAATTGCTGAGGTGAAAAAACTAAAATTCTAATATGTACTTTATTCTTCTCAAACANAATGACTTCTTATACAAAGCAAAACAGTAATAAAAGTAATTAAATGANATCGATTATACATGTTACAAAACTGTGGTCAATATTTTGTTCTCTTTTATTATTTCTCTGAGAAATATATCCAATCTGAATATTATTTGATCAAACCCCATGTGTGTGCGCGTGTGCATGAGTGCGCGCATGTTTATGATATTCAAAGTTCAGAAGTGTTACGTTCTGGAAACTCTACGGTCCCCTTTTTCCTGCGACGCGACGCGCCAGCTCATAACGAACCCTTTTTTTTTGTAAATAATAAAAAAACAATAAATAACTCGAATGGGTCTCTTATCGTTTGGAAACTTGAACTCCAGACGATAGGAGAGCAAACGGAAATTATATCGGCGCCCGAAAAGATAAACCGCGACTGGCAATAACTCGAAAATTTAGGATACCGCGCAAGAAAAATTTATTATTTAAACACTTNCAGCAGCTTCCCAAACAAACCCGGATATCTCCGGGTCATGAAAACACCGCTTATAAAAATTAGAGCGGCCGAGTGCAAATAGAATCTCCGGCGCCACGAACATTTTTATTATGAGCAAATAGCAAAGAGTCTATGTGGCGTGATCAAAAAAACAACACTCTCCCTTTTCCCTTCTCCGAAAAATCGGACGAGCCGACCAAGGCAAGAGATTGTTGCTGATTGGCGATCACACAAAGTTTACCGGACGACTAATTAACAAATAGAAACCAGCAAGGCCCAACCGAGTTTTCCGATTGGAAGAAATTCGGNGAGCACTCGCTGACTCAAAAGAGTATATAAGACAGGACTCTCGGAGCTGGAGTCAGAAAAAACCTACTGATTCCGCCGNNAGTGCCGCAGCAAAGTCGCGACGTGTGAGCATGTAAAGTTGCAAGTGCAAGTGCGAGTAGTGCGCCGAGAATCCGCCGAACACCGAAGCCGCACCAGGTTCCGAGCTACCTACCAAGCCGTACGGGCCGAAAGGAGAAAGGAAATCGCAGCCACCAATCATCTAAGTAGTAAGTCCACTCACAACTTTTAATCGGAGGTTCCACTACTTGAGAGTTCAATTCGAGGGTAATACTCGGAACCTATCAGAGACGCATAATCCCCTAGAAGTATCGCGAAAGCATATTAGTTTGTTTCTCCGCAACTAACTGCTTTTGATCACCCTCGCCGGGAGAGCAGTTCGCGACTTCAATCGTGAATAGCGCCCGATCGAGAAGTCAACTCCTTGGTTGACCACTTTCGCCGGGAGAGCAGTTTGCGACTCCAATCGTGAATAGCGTCCGACCGAGAAGTTAACTCCTTGTTCAATCACCCTCGCCGGGAAAGCAGTTCGCAACTTCAATCGCGAATAGCGTCCGACCGAGAAGTTAACTCCTAGTTCAATTACTCTCGCCGGGAAAGCAGTTCGCAACTTCAATCGCGAATAGCATCCGGCAGAGAGAGACAGAGTTAGCCCCCTCTTTTTTAGATCACTCTTCTCTGATTAAGTATAATGTCGGCAGAATGAAAAATCAGTTCCGAATAATAACCTCATTCACACTTTCGCTATAAATAATAATTTGCTAAAAGAACCTCCCGTTTAAGTGAAACCCCGCCGTTCGCATTCCAACCACCGGCACCGGCGGCACCGACAAAACAAAAAATTACGTCNAGCGGCAGCGCTCGCGCTAAACGAAGCGGAGCCGACCAGGCCCACCACCGTCACCNTTTCAGACATTAGGAAACAANTGCAACAACAGCAATACAATAAGAAACCCCAGCGATACACACACAACTTCATCACACGCGCACGCACACCCGCCGACACACTCGCACGTAGACACCTCTCGCCCACAAAATAATANTAACAATAATTTCGCACACGTAGAAACACACACAGACACACATACACACAACGATTTGTGGTATGAAGCTCCCTCCTATTCACCTGTAANCCCCGATCCTCCCTCAGACGCTCAATCCTCCCCTGCTTCCTCCGTGAACAATCTATCGCCTTCACCTCTTCGCTCCCCCTCTTCAACGCACTCCGAACCCGCTTGTCCCGCAGAAAATCCCGCGGATATGCAATCCACGCCGACTCCTTCGCCCCCTCCTCGCTCTCCTTCCCTTCTACCTTCTACATCCGGGCAAGAACCCGCGGACGATGAATATTCCGACTTCTCACGATCAACCACCCCACCGCTTGATCCTAAATTCCAACATTTCCTCCGACTATTCTCTACTTACAGAAAAGCAGATCCTAAAAGAATCTCCTTTATAATCGATCNTTTAACAATAGATCCTTTTGACCTCTTCCACTTGATATNCATCACTCCATCCAGAAAACTCCTCCCTGTCATATTTCNTTATCTAGATGACATCCGCTTAGTCCCCGTCTACCATTTTTACTCTATATTCCCCCNTAGTTCCGCTAAAATCCATGAGATTATAGAAATAGATCTAGAATGATTTCTATACCACGAATCGGCGTCTTACACATGCACCCGACACACTTACATTTGTAGAATCCCGCCGGAGGCCCCCTCACACACACTCTCGCGACACGCATACATACATATATAT
>NW_018021248.1:67971-69711 GCF_002006095.1 Pseudomyrmex gracilis | reverse complement strand
ATATATATTCCCCCTCTCTAGCCTCTGAGCGATGACCCTCCGCTTTATTGTAAAATTCGCGACATCACATCCATCCACACGACAACACGCCTAAAAAGTGTAACAGTAAACACCTTTAAATAAATAAAGTAATATTGCACGTATTATAATCTTTTCCTTTTAATTAAGACGACTTCTCATCATTTCACATCCTCAATTGATTGCACGGTCTCGTCCTTAGTTTGTAGAGTTAAATCTCTAGACTCAAAAAGAGACCGACGAGCGGGGCCACATAGGATAGAGTAAGATTGGTATACGCCGTTGACCTATCCGTGGGAGCACACAAACTCGCTTGACTCTGCAGCAGCGGGAGAGTCGAGCCAATCTGCTGTGCGGAGATAAAGAGAAACGACAGCTCTCTGTTACTCCACCATAGCCCGACCGTAACCGTGGGCCAGAAAGTAACAGAAAAAAATTGTCGCAAAACAGCTTAGTCGCTAGGCTATATTCATACGTCTATTTTCGTCAATCTCGCTTGATAGAGCGAGACAGACAGAACGTCGGTCTCTTTCGTGTGGCAGACAATGCCACAGAAAAATGACCAATTCGGCGGGTAAGTATTGAGTATAAGGGATTAAGGTCCGATGACTTTGATTTTGATATACGTTGTAAAGGATATTCCCCTGAGTAGTGTTCAAGAAGTTTTAAGCGGCGCTCATTTTTTATTAAAAAAATATTAATNGAGAATGTTTGAAAAACGCGACTTTTATTTTCCTAAATAATGTAGAATAATGAATCGGAATACACATTTGCTCTCAGGTATCAGTTCTTAGAAGACATTCAGAGTTACTGATACAATTATACACATTTATAAGTGGTATTGTTGACTGTTACTCTCAGTTTATGTTTCAAAACGTGACATAGCTTATCTATCATTCCGAGCAAAGTTTGACATATGTGCGAAATTGTTGTAAAAGGCGAATAACTTTTGATATGATGTTCCATGAATTTTTGTATATGACGCATAATTATTCTCAATTAATATCAATAAATGACTACTGTTTTTATGTTTTTCTTGTTCGTGTTGTAAGCATGTTGGCGGGGAGGCAGCGCCCCCTGTAAAGGAGGGGCTACGCCCCTCCACTTGCACTCCCTTAAGCTACGATGTTTTATTACTAAAAGTTTTTCTTAATAACTTTTTAAACTTTTTAAACCCTTTTGATATTTGGCTTCTCAAAAAACTCACGTACGCAAAACATGATAAGCTCAAGGAGGCGTAGCCTCCCTGCCTACACGCTCACAACACGAACAAAATGTATGTGGGACCGAAAAATAAGAATTCATTCATGAAACTTCCTCTCCTTGTAACTTTTTAAGGACGTTGTAGTGCGACAGTCTGATGCAAAAGTTTTATGTCTGAGTATAGATTAGGAAATCCTACTTTCTAGCGGTACCGACCGAAAACGTTTGTACAGTCTGCCCTCGTACACAGAGAGAGTATGTGTTTCGATGCACACATACTACGAAACATTGTCCGGAGTGACGATCTGGCAACGTCGCTATCCACTCTCATACGCTAAATAACAAGAAAATTCAGTTCTTTTTATCACTATATTTTTAAAACTAAACGGTCAATCATTTTGATTTTTTTTCTCATGTTCCTAAAAGTCTTTTGTGGCATATATTTTTTTTGGTCACTCTCTTGTTATTCTTTTTTATTATAGAATTAAAAGTACACGATTTTCGTATGAATTGTGTATA
>NW_018021248.1:51476-60226 GCF_002006095.1 Pseudomyrmex gracilis | reverse complement strand
CTCCGTCAGATCGGGGCCTACCCCCGACAGGTGGCTCGTGAGGCGGGCCGCGACCACTCGCTCGAACAGTTTGCCCATCTCATCGAGGAGACAGATCGGCCGGTAGGCGGACGGTGAGTCCGCCGGTCGCCCGTCCTTCCGAAGAAGGACCAACCTGGCGCGCTTCCACGCCGGGGGAAACCACCCCGCCTTCAGACAGTCTGTCAGGAGCTGCCTAAGGCGGATCCGCAGGGGCCCGAGGACCAAGACCCAGGCTCGACCAGGGATTCCATCCGGACCCGGAGCGGTGTTCTTCTCGCCCATCTTCTGGATGGCCCTGGTCATCTCCTCCTTGGTGACCGCCAATTCGTCAGACCACTCCACATAGTCCGGCGGAGCCTCCGGGGCGGGCCAAGCCCCCCTCCCGCGAGGGAAGAGGGTGTCCACTACCCGCCCCAAGAGGTAGGGGTCAAGACTCTCCGTCAGCGGGGGCGTCCAAGGTCTGAGTCGCCTCATGACGACCTTGTACGGACGCCCCCACGGATCTTTGTTGAGAGTCCCGAGGAGCTCATCCCAGGCCCGGCTCTTGGCCACTCGAATGGCCGTCCCGAGGGCTTTCTTCGCAGCGCGGTAGCCCTCATAAACTCTCTCCCACGTGGCCTCGTTGCCTGATGGTCGGCAACGGGCGTGGGTGTACTGGAGTCGCGCCCTTACGCCTTCCTCGCGCAACTGGGCGATCTCCCACGACCACCAGTACACCGCCCTCTTGGGAGGAAGGCTCCTTCGGCGGGGCATGGCCACGTCGCAGACGTTCACCATGCCCGCCATGAGCCACTCCACTTCCTCCCAGGGGCCACGCGGCGCGGCCGGTGGAGGCGACCACGCCACCACATGGGCCGCGGCGACCAAGACCCCTGGGTCCATCTCCCTAAGGACCCAGCCTCGCGGCAGTGGGGTGTTGTTTTCACCCTGGCGGCCCCGGTGGCCAGGGCCGGACGTGACCACCATCGTCACGTAGCGATGGTCTGACAGCGTCTCCACGTCCACCCTGACTCGCCACTCGGATACACGCGGCACAGCAGCCGGGGATGCGAACAAAAGGTCCATAATCGACCCCCCGTGCTGCCGCACACACGTCTGCTGCAAGCCCCGGTTTAGCAGCTGGAGCCCGCAGACTGTCATTCACACTTCTAGAGCCTCTCCCCTCGCTTCTGTCCTGGGGGAACCCCAAGTCACCGACTTGGCGTTGAAGTCCCCCAGGACGAGCACCGGACGGGGGTGCCAGCGTCTTACTACTGCCTCCAGCCCGTCCAGATACTCCTCAAAGTCGCGGAGAGGCCTGGTGGGTGAGTAATAACACCCCACCACTATGGTTTCTCCCCATTCCCCGGCCACGAACCCCGGCCCCCTCTCAGCGAGAGTGAAGACCGGGATCTCGTGGCCCCAAACACACAAAAAGGCGACCGTGCCCGTTTTATCCCCCACCCATGCGAGGTGGGCAGAGACTGAATACGGCTTGGCCGCGACCGCCAAGCCCCTCCCCCTCTCCGCCAGGCTTTGGGTCATGAGATCTTGCGCCCGGCGGCAGTGGTTCAGGTTNGCCTGGAGGAGGAAGGCCATGGTTTATTTTACTCGGCATCCATGAGCTCCTCCCCCAGGCCCTCCCTCTCCCTTAGAGGGGGCTCGGTCACCCCCCCATAACCAGCGGGCCCTGGCGGCCCAGTTGTCCCCCCTCGCAGACCCACAGCGGGACCCGGTGGCCCCGCTGTCACCTCCCCAACCGCAGGACCCGATGGCCCCGCCAGAGTTTCCTGGACACCGGGAGGAGAGGACTGTGAGGCCTCCCCCCCGGACCCTTTGCTCCCCTCTTGCCTCTGCGGAAGGCGGGGGCACAAGCTGGACTCCTCCACCGATGGCCGGCTAGGCGACCCAAGTCCGAGCACAGCGGACACTTTGGGTCCGCTGCGCATAGGGNCGCCCCATGACCGACCCCTCCGCATCGGTAGCACCGCCCGCTGCGGTCCTCCGAGGGGTACGGGCATTGCTGCCTTACGTGTCTCCTACGGAGGCACCTGTAGCACTGGAGCGGGCGGNGCTCCAACACATTCACCGCAGCCCTGACCCAGCCGACGGTCACCTTGCCCAAGTCGGCAAGTTTTCTGACCGCCAACACCGGGCACCGCGCCCATGCTGCACCGAGGCCCGACGGGGCCGTTTTAACCGGCCCCACTCTGACCTCCCCCGGTGCGCATCGCCCGGCGCTGGCCAGGGCTGCGGCCACCTCTTCTGAGGAGACTGAGTTGTCCAGGCTTCGCACTCTGACTTTCGCAGTCTTGACGGGCCTGGAGACCCTAGCCTCCCCATTTGCAAACAAGGCGGACATGGCCTGGGCCAGCTTGTCCGCCTTGTCAGCTTCTCCCTCACCGGGGACCTCCAGGACTAGGCCTCCGGTGATGGCTCTTTTTGGCCTGAGCCTGGCGATGCCTAGCCCCTTGAAGTCTATTGACTCTCGGGCCTTGGACATCACCGCGCTCAAGGTGAGCGGCCCACCTTCGGGCACGTTAACCGTGAGGGCCGCCGTTTTCGGCACACGGCCGGCCCTCTGCTTGGGGGAGGAGGCTTTGCTCTTGCCCCCTCCCTTCTTCCCTTGCTGCCGTGGCTGCAGCGCTGTCTTAGGGGGAGGGGGTCCGCTTGGTGAGACCTTGCTTCCCACCACCCCCTGCCCACCTTTNTTCCTCCTCCTCCCCATCACCTGTGACCAGGCGTCTGCTGGGGGGGAGGAAGATGTGGAAGGTCGAGCCGTTGAGGTGCTCGACACCTCCCGGGCTGTCGACCGCTCCAGGGGTGGTCCGACCCTCTTCTTCACTTTCTGGGGGGAGGTGGCAAGCAGGCTACGCCTGTTTTTGCCGTCTCCCTTACCAGTACCCTCGCGGGGGGAAGCGGCAGGCGGACAAGATCCGTTTTTACCGCCCTTTCCCCCTGCACCGCTCCCTCCCGCCGACTGGGGCNAACGCTCTCCCGTCAGAAGGCGAGGGGTGTCCGACGCTAACGGCGGACGGGGGACGGGCATGAGGACATCATACCGCCGGGCGATCTCGGCCTCTATCCCCCGCCGCATCTCTTCCATAATCTGATTGGAGAGGCCCCTCACCGCCTCCCCAATCGCGCCGATCATCTCCTCCCGAGTGACCATGTCAGCCTGACCGCTGGACTCCCGCACCTGCGGGGGTGGTCTTGCTTGGGNTGGGACCCCTAGGTCCGTCCTCAGGCCGGCGAGCTCGGTCTTCAGCTCCTGCATTTCTGTAGCGAGCCTCTTGTTTTCTTCTCGCGCCCTCTGTAACTGGCGCGAGACCCGNCCGAGCTCGTCGTCCCTTTCCGCCCTGTCTTTTATTACCTCGGCCGCCTTGCCGACCGAGGCGATCGCCTCCTTCAGGGCCTTTGAGAGGCTGCCCTTGAGGTTGGAGGATTTAGTGCGTACCTCACTTGCAACCTCAAGGGCCTTTTGGATCACCCATACCACCTCCGGGGTGGAGAGATTGTCCAGGTCTTCTGCTGGGGGGGAACGAGTTCTGCCGACTTGCAGAAGTCGCGCTGGGCTTGGCGTTTCGCCCTTTTCCGCTCTCGTTNTCTCTCCCCCTCCTCCTCCTTGTCGGCGTGGGCTCTTTCCGCCGCGAGTATTCTGCGGTGATCTTCCNCCGCTGTCGCCTCCTTCTTTCTCTTNATGTCCTCCCTCGCCTTGCTCAGCCCAATATACCGGCCATGAGAGGGGGGTCTCCCCNGGCCGCCCCTCTTCTTGGCTGGTANNCCTGTTGCAAGGGAGGACCCGGTATCATCCACCGAAGTGGATGACGAACACCTGGAGAGCTTGGGTGTCGAGGACTCCTCCATTTCCACGTCCTCGTCCTCCAAGACGATGACCTCCCTTTCAGTAATCGGTCCCGACTGGCTGGGAGGGGGAGGCATCAGGCGCCAGTCCTGTGCCGAGTACGCCTCGGTTTTGTCTCCCAAGATCGGGGACGTGCGACCAGAGAGTGAGGTGAGG
Organism: Pseudomyrmex gracilis; assembly: GCF_002006095.1. NCBI lineage: Eukaryota > Metazoa > Arthropoda > Insecta > Hymenoptera > Formicidae > Pseudomyrmex > Pseudomyrmex gracilis. The sequence continues at coordinate 56,205 of NW_018021248.1, read as the reverse complement.
GAAACCTCCCCACTCAGACGCAACATGGATGCTGAGAAAGTCCCAGCATCCATCTTCGCAGTCACATTTTATCTTGGTGCACCTGCGGTGCATGCACCAAGTAGTCCGTCGTATGATGACGACGCAGCGGGGCCCGGGACGGTAACCCCGCTACGCCGGGGACTGGGGGTCCGAATCCCCTGTCCCGGTAAACTGCTCTCCTTTTTGTCCGTCATGCCATATATTTTAAGGATGGTTTTATATCGGAGTTGCCTCTTCTAGGCCGGTTGCCGGCCAAGGCTCACGAACCCGTCCTGCCCGGGTTTTCTGTAGGGGTTTTCTTTCCCTTAGGCACACTCTTAGTCTGGCCGTTCACTGAGGACCTGTCCGGCTAGGGAGACCCTGCCAGGAACCGAAGTTCCCGCCGGTATAGCTTCTNAGATCATCACAGCATGCAAGCTCGGAGACCACGACAAGGTGGTNTGCCATCCCCCGAGAAATCGGAGGTGGCTCCCCTAATCTGCATAATTATCGAATTTACACCTCTAAATTGTTTTCGACGGTCATTTTTCTGACCATATTTTTCAAGAATATTTTTTTAATAAAAAATGAGCACCGCCTAAAACCTCTTGAACACTACTCAGGAGAGTGCCCTTTACAACATATATCAAAATCAAGGTCATTAGACCTTAATCCCCTATACTCAATAATTACCAAAGAAACATAAAGAAAATACGCGGACACTAGTGAGCGAAGACGTACGGAAATATTCTTTCGTTGTAACAAGGAATATCGGCAGCTGAATCCGGCGCGATTTTTTGTCGGTCGAAGATCCGCTCATGGCCTTGAGTTCGTATTCTAATGTATGGCTCGCCGCGCGAGGTGTTAGATAACGACGGAATGCGTTGTCGTACGCTGCGCGATAGATACAACGCGCGAGAGGCGCCCGGTCTTTGTCTGGTGCGCGCGAGATATTGCACAAAATGTGATGTCGCGGTTCGACGGCCACGAGTTTCGGCACGATCCGCACCTTCCGGTCTCGATGGTTAGAAGAGAACTCACTTAGATATCGCTCATGAGGTGATACTTTAACATAGAATATTTTAATATCCCCGTATATCGCGCGGGTAAACGGCAATGCAGTGGAATCGGCTCGCAACGGTACGATAAAGAAAATATAAATACAAAAAAACCAAACAATACACAAACAAATTACGGACGATACAACGCCCGGATTGTTGCAACCGTGGCACGGGGGAAAAGAGCAGCAATTTTAGGAATTGTCGGCAATTGGCGACTTGTAATTTTCGTACTCCAAAAGAATAATTTTCATAGTAATATTCAGCGCGACATCGAGTTGACAAAACGCGTGCAGACTCAATCCGCGAAAATATTCTATACGACGTATGCGAGAGAGAGAGAGAGAGAGGGAGAGAGAGAGAGCAAGTAGTCACTACGCTTGTCGGCACCTTCCTCCCGCAGTTTCGCCCACACAATCAACAACTCTCCGTTCTATCTAGTCCGCTCAAGGTCGGTTCTGGTCCTCCTCAGGTTCTCGTCCANCGCACTATCACTTGGCACGTATTTGAGGCGGGGAACTTGTAAGTACCACGGCGCGCACAACAATAAATCTCGCCGGTACGGCAATTGCTCTCGCGGCCGTGCGCCGCTCGTCGCGCTAGGTGATGAGCCAATCATAATCTCTTTTTCACGGCGTCGCGAGTGACAGCGGCCACGTGCGTATCGGCAACTCATCGACATGGGCCCTGATTCTGTTCGCCTCGATCCGCTCTGCGTCCTCTCCTTTAATCGATGAGCTTGTTCGGGCTCATCTTCTAGCTTTGCGGTGACAAGACGCCACAGGGAGGACGCTCCGCTCTGGTTTTTGGAAGAGTCGACATCTCCCATTTCTTGGTCCATTGTCGATCTCGTCGCCGCGCTCTATGCCTCTGGAGCCCTTACGGCCTTGTACCGCTATTCGTCTCCGTCTACGTCGTACTTCTTTGTCCGACGCTTCGCATTGTGATCTACTCTCTCTCTCCTCGCTAGGAACGAACGGCAACGCTAGCCGTCACGCGGCCTATGCGGCANAAAATAAAACCCTAAAACGCTATTTAATAATACAGAATAATCTTAAAACTAATGGCGCTCAACCTGCAAATAATATGAACAATATTAGAGCACACTTCAATGTCGCACTTAATTACAATAGACAATAGAGACGTCACGCGCCCTCGCCAATATACGCGAGCTCGCTTGCTTTATTCGGTCTTATGAACTGCTCTNCCTAAAACATTGGAAGACACAAGCTCACCGCCTCCTGTGCCGGCCAGGATTGTGTCCTTGTGACTGACACAAAAAGTGTCACGTCACAATATATATATATATTGTTACGCCCGTGGAGGCGAGACGGCACTATTGCCGGCCACTGAGATTCACGCGCGCGTTTGCGGCAAAGAAAAAATGCGGTTTCTCTCTCAAAACACTTTATTACCACTCAGAATACAAACAATATCAGAATACAAATTGTATCAGAACGAATCGTCGACAGCTCTCCGTTGCAATTCTTTTTTAACAAACTCGCGAGTCGCCCGGCATCAAACAGTCGCGCCGAGCGCGCGCCGTTCACGCGGCTCCCGCGACACATACGCGGTGACCGCCGCGTAACATTGTCACCGCGTATGTGTCGCGGGAGCCGCGTGAACGGCGTGCGCTCGGCGCGTTTGTTTGTTGCCGGAACGACCGAANTTGTTGGTTGAAGAGAGAGAAAAAACGCGAAGCTAGAAGCTGTCACGACACGCCTCGATAATTTGCTCGGAATTGTATTGACGCTGTATTATTACGTGTTCTAATAAAGTGTTGTAAAAGAAGCTGCGTTCTTTCCTCACTGCGAGTGCGTGCGCCGGTCTCGGAGACTGGCAAAGAGAGTTTTCTTGCTCCCGCGAGCGTAACAATATATATTTACTTCACTATGAAGAGAATGCTTAGTGAAAAAAGCAAAGATATATGAATAATATATATATATATGTATTTCACTATGAAGAAAATGCTTATTGTGCGTTCAGCTCTTTATTGCAATTATAAAACTCAAAGACTATAAGAGTATATATATATATATATATATATATTGTGACGCGTAGTGTTCGCGCCGCTTCCTCCCCCTTGCCACAAAAGATATCTTTCGAGAGAGTCTCGAAGTGTGGGCCAGTCTTAAGCGCCAGGATCCTCCAGGGCTTACACACCGTATTACGTTTTAGTTGCTTATTTCTTTTGTTTTGTATTTTTTTTATAATATGTAAAATTGGCGCCTCACCACCCGAGGGCTCACCCCGCCNAAGGACATCGAAGGAGACGAGCAGACGGGAAACCTAGCGAGGAACAAGGCGCCAGCCAGAACCCAGGGGATCGAGGAAGCGCCAGTGGCAGCGCGCAGAGGCTACGGTCCTGACTTAGTCGGCAGGCTCAACCCTTTACGCCAGGGAGCGCAAGCGGCACGCGAACGACAGCGTCGCCAAGCGGTCATAACCATCTGCAACTATTGACGGGCAAATCTGCTTTTTTAAGCCAGCTACCAGCTCGAAGGAGCTTCGGAGNCGAAAGAAGACCTGCTGGAGGTCCACCCCAGTCAGCCGGACACGATCCGATCGGACAGACAAAGGAGGAAACACGTTCATAATTCGCGGGTCAGGCTCTTGTAGCTCGCGCGACCGCGAGCGCCGCGCTTGATACCACGCCGCGCTCTGATTGGCTGGCGAGGCCGACCCTACGCGATCCTAGCGCGCCCCNGCGCATCGACCCCGAATCGATCGCGATCCTCGCTCTCTTGGTCGCTAACCGTTGTACAAGTCGGACGCACGAACGGACTCCCTGGAAGTATCGTCTCGCCACTAACGGAAAGAAAGAACGTTATGTCCCAGGACGACAATATTCGGTGAAGTGCCTCGTTTTTTACAGCCACGAATCTGCGTGCCGAGTTTNGTGTCGAGGCTAGTCGCCGAATTTTCGCGTTGTGTATCAGGCAAGGACGAAACCTTCGCCATATTGGTTTTTGGAAGGCGGCTAGAATCGGATTCACGGGGCTTTGTGGTACTACTTCGTAGGCTTAAGTGCGTTTAGATTTCGCGAGTATTTTGTTAAATATTGTGACCAGCTCTGGAGTCGCTCGGGAGGCGCCAAGTAGCAGTTTAGTTTGTAAGATTCTTCGTTCTAGCTTCTGTTACGTCCTGAGCCTATGGTTACGGTCGGGCATTAGTGGTAGTACGCAACAGACGCACTGACACATTCAAGCGAACGTGATATCTATCCCGGCACACTGACACAAGGAAGGAAGTCAGGAATGCGCGGGTCGAGCAAGACAGTTCGGCAACGCAGACAGGCCAACGGGGGTACCCGATTTTCTCTGTCTAACGTGTTCTCACTTGTCGGTTCCTTTTTAGGTCTAAGACGCAAGTCTCAATTACCAAGGACGGAACCACGCGATTTTAATCGAGGAATGAACGGATAGTTAATCGAGGGTGGTTTACTAGTAATAGTTTGTTAGTTAGACGAGGTCCATAAGAGTTGAATTAATTAAAGCCGGATTTGTTATGAAAAGATTATCATAATTGTTTATTCAAATAGATTGGTAAAAACAATAATAATAACAAGGAAAGCATAAGTAGACTCCGCATGAGTTTGCTTTAGATAGGCACGTACAGTTCAGGTGAGACGGTTCGAGTTTTATATCGATTATTATTAGAGAGATCTCCGC
>NW_018021248.1:38646-44596 GCF_002006095.1 Pseudomyrmex gracilis | reverse complement strand
CCCGTGGAGTCCAGGACGTACCACTTCGGTAAAACTATTTTCTTTTGCGTTTGTTATTATTGCTATGCATGTATCGTTTTGCGCTGCTATATTGCGTGCTGTCGTATCGATTTTGCGGTACCGACATTCGTACGGCTGTCGTATCGGTTTTGCGACGCGAAATCCGCGTTGCTGTCGTATCGACTTTGCATTTGCAAGACTCTTAGAGCTGTCGAAATAATTGCCGATTGTGACTGGAATCGCGTTGCCCGGTGGAACGTAACGGGGAGCGCCGTGGGTCTCATTGACCCCGCTTGCTTAAGTTGCTTCCCGCAAAAATTAACCGACGAAAGCTTTGTCGCCGTGGGTGTGCAGTATTTTTGCGCTATTTCACCGCCAGCATTGGGAAAAGCCACCCCGAAATATCCGGGCAAGGGAACGCGGTTCTGCACGCTCTGCTACCGCTGTCNATTCATTACCCGTTCGATCTTACTTAATATCTCGCCTCGGCCGCGCAACGTGGCAGCGTATTATGTTTTTTTTTGTGTTTGCGTCCTGTTTCTATTAGTTGCTGTGTAATCTCTTCTGTTANCGCTTTTTCGCACTTTGTTTAAGCTTTCATTTATTTTTATATTTCTTTTTCTTTATTTGTCATTTGTTTATATCATATTTCATTTTCTTTATTCACCAGTCGTTTATATCACTATTTTTTTCCTTGATTTACCATTCTTTTATAACACACTAATAAATTTATTACCTGAAATACACTAGCGCCTGTTTACGCCTCTCTACTTTTTTTGCGCATTTTCTTTCCATCTTTGGAGGGACAGCCTGTTACTTAAAGACAATAGACCTATCCTCTCTCCGTTCCAATCGAGCTAGTCGGCCCGTTGTGTCGAGCGACGCAAAAATTAACGCGGTCACGCGTCTGGCGCCCAAAATTCCATCAAAGAATCCGTCGGCTCGGCTCAGTGATGTGCTCGGTTTACCACCCTTTTCTCTCCTGCCGATCTAGACGTTCTCTATCTCGCGGACTTCCGTCCGTGTCCCGATTTTGTACTTCTGTTTTGGGCGGGACGACGCGAGAAATTCGTACGGACTAAGAAAAACATCACAATATATATATATATATATATATATACGTATACAGTATTTTCTTATACATATGAGATAAGTGTTTCATAGCGTGCAAATTATTAGGTTGGTGGAAAAGTTCTGCGGATTTTTAGTATAAAATTTAAACACAAAATCGACATTTATAAAAATTCATTTAGTCCACAATGTGTTGACCGTCTTGATCTACAATTTGTTGCCAACGTTTCGGTAGGGCCTTGATGCCGCTCTCGTAAAAGCCTTGGGACTTGTGGACGAAAAAATCAATGAGAGGATTTCGGATGGTTTTCATTGAGTCGACAAATTGATGACCGTCAACATTGTTTTGCAGCGAGCGAAACAAGTGATAATCAGACGGTGCTGCATCATTTTCCAGCCAAAGGTCTGCAATTTTTTTTCGTGATCAAAGATGTGGTCGAGCGTTGTCATGATGGAAAATCACACCTTTTCTATTTGACAATTCTGGCCGCTTCTCTTGCACTACCTTGCGCAATTTGTCGAGCTGAGTGCAGTATATCTTTGAATCTATTGTTTGGCCCTGCGGGAGCAGCTCGAACTACAGCATTCTTTTATAGTCCCACCAAATACATAGCATTACTTTCTGTGGATGCAAATTAGGTTGTGACGTAGCACGTCATTGTACATATGTTTTTGCTTTATATTATTATTATTATTATGTTTTTCTATTTTATTATTATTAAGTTCTTGCGTTAGTATCATAATGTATATCTTGTTTCAATTAAAAGTCATAGTTCAGTGATTCGTATACTCCTTTCGTGCTCTCATCTGAGCCTATAGTTTAAGCACTTTATCCTATAATTCTTACCATTGTACGGACCGACCAATAGTCCAGGGCACGGAACTATAGACTATAAGAGCACACGTAAACCTGTGCCCATGCGACACGGCACAGGTGCGTGACACGGCGCGCAAACAAACGCGTGCCGCACGCCGACCCCGGACGGACCGTAGGCCGCTCCGGAGTATATAAGCCGACCGATTTCGTCAGTTGAGACCAGTTCCTTTTCCGAGCTCTCGAGACGGTGTCTTGAGAGCAATCCCTCCTGGCAGAGGCGCTGTCTCGGCACGCATCCTGACCTTCCGGTCGAGGCGCTGTCTCGACACCCCGGTGCTAGAGGCGCTGTCTCGAACACCAGCCTGACCGTACGGATCGAGGCGTTGTCTCAATCCTCTCCGGCACTTCGGTGCACACCGTCTCCGTCGGCTCCACGAGCCCGGAGATTCAATCGGCCGTTGTCACTGCCACACCGACAAATAGTCGTTCTCACGACTCAAACGGCCGTTGTAACCGCCACCCGAAAACAGTCGTTCTCACGACTCAACCGGTCGTTTTCACGGCCAGAGACATCTTTAGAGTAAGTACGCCCGTGTACATATTTCCAGTAGAATTAAGTCTAGAAATAAGCTGCCGCGCTCCAACTCATCTGTCCGCGCTGACCGTCTCACCCACGTGGATCATCCCGCACCAAAAATTGCCGCGCCGATCAATCCGAATATGCGATGTTAGACTAAACTGATAACTCGGATAAAACCGTTGTAAATACCGTATTAATAAGTGAATAAATCACGATACATTTCAGCATTAAACAAGTTACGTGTCGCAATTTCTTTGCTTTCCCCTCCTCCGAACCTTGGCACCAACCGAGCTGTCTGGCAGGCGGAAGACCGGGCGAAGCCGATAGAAAATCCGTTTCAAGGTTTTGCCACCGTTTGTGAAGACTCGCCCGGACCGCACCACGACTTCCGCCGCTTAATGTTGTTGTAGACAACCCATTTCTCGTCTCCAGTGATGATCCGTTTCAGAAATGAGTTTAGAGAGTTTTGTTTCAGGAAAGATTCACACACTAAAATCCGATCCATGATATTCTTTTCGCTCAGTTCGTGCGGCACCCATACATCAAGCTTTTTTAATCGATCCATAACGGTTGTATGATAAATGCCGAAGCGCTTCGCAATTTCTCGAGTCGTTAAGTATCGATCACTCTTCACTGTAGCCAGGAGTTGGTCGTCGTCAACAGAATTTGGCCGTCCAGAGCGTGGTGGAAGCGAGCAAACCATCTTTTGCATGTGTCTGCGCTTAAGGTCGAGGCACCATACATGGCGCATATTTCACGCTTAGCGTCCGCCGTTTTATATCCTTTACGGAATAAAAACAGCAGAATATGAAAATCCAATTTTTGATCTTTTATTTTAATTGTATGCCGTACACGCAAAACACGTCCGACCAAAACAAACACTTCTGCCAAATGTCAAGCGTAGTGTGACTTGTCAAAATATGTGCGGCAGACTGACATTTGAACGACACGCGATAATTATTTTCTGACACTAGTGTCATCTATTAAAAAATCCGCAGAACTTTTCCACTGACCCATATTTATGGAAATGGTACCGGTGAAACTATTCTAGCATTGATTGCAAATACTTCACAGAGCCAAGTTGAGCAAGACGCTTTGAGTAGCGAGAACTGCATTTGGTTATTCCAAATTTGTGCTAGAAGTATGTTTAAAACTGCATGTAATATATTCTACATATGCTGTGTAGTATTTTCTGTATACATATATATATTTTGAACGACTTTATTTTTGTATTTGTTACTCCCGTTTTGAGTGGTGTACGAGAGCGTCGCACACATGCCTTCGGCACGTCCTTGGCTCACTCTAAAGAGTTTACGAACAAAACTTGGGCGCCAGGCGTGGAAATCACGCCGCACAAACACACGGCACAATATCACCAATTACCTCGGACGGGCATTTCTCGAAATACTAATTACTCGGCAGCTCAGAATGTAAAACGGAGAGGCGGCTTTTGGGTGTATGGGAGAAAGAAACTCAGCTCAGTAACGATAACGTGACAAATTAACAAAGTATAGTATATTTAGACAATGGANACACGTATGGCGGTGCTTTGCCGGTTTACACGGGCGCTAATAACGAGTCGGAGTAGCCAGAGCCGATCGACAATACGCGGCGGCACACGACGCTGATTAACGGCGATTCGAGTAAGATATTAAAATAGCGACAACTCGTCCGCGTGCCGGGTGCGACGTTGGTCGACTACGCTTCCCGCATCGTAGGTAAACAACGGCCTTCGATGATCATAACGATAGAACAGGGTTTTAGCGGAAAGTATTATCTCTAGGTGGCAAGTCGCGGCACACAACGGTAACGAAAGCTTACACAGCCGCTGACGCGCTCGCAGATGTAATGATAATAGGCACGGAATGCGCCAAAAAAAAAAACGGCGGCTCGACTCAAAGCTGTCCACGGCAATGTACGCACGCACTCAATTACAACAAAGTTGAACGAACACGGCACGATTAATCAAATATTACATTTCAAGACAAGAACGGAACAACGACAAGAACAATTACACGAAAAACTGCGGCGACCGTAGAAAAGAGAAAGAGAGCGATCTTTACTCTAGATTATCAACACGACAAAATACACAGTTCTCATCACAGACCTGACATGTCACGATAACGCTTGTCACGATTACCTCCGTGTCGAATCCGCGGCACTAAACGAACGGAATTCGAGTCACCGGAGCGGTAGATCGGTACATCAAAAGCAACACGCGACACGCAGTTGCGGGGGTGAGGAACTTAACGGCACTTATCGGCGTCGACAGCTAGCCTCGGATCTAACTCGGCAATTATATCGTCTCCTCCACCGGATATCACGGTCTCGGGTCCTCCTCGAGTAACTGGTGACCGACCCTTGCCTCTAAACGGCACTTTTACCGCGGCAGAGAGACTTGTCAGGAGGTTTCCCCGGTGGCTCACGCCTCAGCAACGGTACGCGCAACAGTGATCGCTAAACGCTACCGCATTGATTTCCTTTCGTACGGCAGATCGCGCAGTATGTTAAGCAGCCAATCAGGTGGCGCGCGCGTGGCGCGGTGATCGATCGCCACACGCGTGGATCCGCGTTGTCCTTCCAAGGGCGACTGTAGAGTCACGCCGAGCCCTCACCGCCCGATTCATGTGGACGATTCCGCAGCTTTCTAGGGCTGATCCTCCACATCGGGTCGGCAGGTCGTACGCGCTCGTCGGATCCCAACAACGTCTTTAGTGTCCGGGTGGCACCTTCTCCGACCGCCCTTTTTTGAGACAACCGGTTGCTTCCCGCCACTCTGCTCTCCACGTCGTCCTAACCTCCTGCTTAGCTGTCTTCTCATCTTCGTTCTTGGTTAACGCCGATGCTTAAGGTGTTTCTCTCTTGCCGCTAAAACAAACTACCACAGACACACGAAACGATACGCCGCCCTGCGGCTCACGCAACGCAATTAACATTAATATAAAATGGCCGTTACACAATAATATGCGCGAAACATTCGCTTGCGCCCGTCGGCGCACGGTACCCAAAGTCGGTGCAGAGCGCATCGACAACGCGAAACCGGTGCATCTAAGTGCACCACGCAACAAAGGTAGGTCGCTCTCTCTAAATCGTGAGAGACGCGAGCTTACCGTCATCCTCTCTGGCCGTGCTAATTGCACTGTGACGGACACCGAAAAGGCGTCATGTCACAATATATATATATATTGTGACGCGGTATCCGCGTCGCTCCTCCCTCGCCACAAAAATTAGAATTTACACGAGAGAGCGAGCTGAGAAACAAGCGCTAAGATCCTCCAGTGCTTGCATGCGATATGTTAGAATAGATTTTATTTTTACTTTTTTTGTATGTAATTTTGGCGCCTCACCGTTCCGAGGATCATCGTGAAACTTTTTGACAAGGTCATTCTGGGGTGGTACTCTATTGACCACAGTACGATTCGACACCGCTCGATTCGACACAGATTTATTCGACACCAAATTATTCGACACCGTACGATTCG
>NW_018021248.1:35454-38166 GCF_002006095.1 Pseudomyrmex gracilis | reverse complement strand
AATCGTACGGTGTCGAATAATTTGGTGTCGAATAAATCTGTGTCGAATCGAGCGGTGTCGAATCGTACTGTGGTCAAACGGAACCCGCCCGTCATTCTGCTGTACATGAGAGAAAGAGAGAGGGGAGAACGGAGACGCGAAGTCTCTCATCAAGGTCACGCTGAGGGTAAAGATAGGTGGCTGCATAACAAGGCTACGACAGAACATCGACGCTTTCTACGACTTCACAACGGCCAGCGAGGTAGCCGAGCAGAACGGGCGGAACGGCGGAACAGACCACCAACGAGCTGACCTGCGCCGAGATGCACTGTGCTCCTGCGATCCTGCTGCATGGTTTTCGAAAATCATCTGCTTACTTCGTGACTGCATCTTACAAGCTGCCATTTCGACCCGTTGCATTCTTCTTTTGCTTGCGCTGCTGCATAACGAAATAAGTCCTGCGAGCGTTCGAATTTTGCGGCCCGCTGATCTTGCCGCCTAGAGCGAGCTTGCAAGCCGCGCTGCGTAACCCTGCGCTGCGTAACCTGATTGGCCCGCGCGATCTACCCCACGCGACCTCAGCGCTATCCGGGGTATCGACCGCTTATCAAACAAAATCCTCGCTCTCTTGGTCGCGATCAGCTGTATTGCACGTACACGCATTTTTCGGGCTCCCGTACGTTCGATTGCTTCTCGTGCCGTAAAACTTAGTCTTCCGTGCCGCGATTCTCGTGCTTGTGATGTATTGTTTGAGCCGAGAGAGTGACCACGTCTGAACTGTCGAGCCCAGGGGTTGCAGCCGAGGACAAAGGAGACAAACTAATGTCGGAGAACAACGGATGACGGTGAGGTTCCCGTTTCCATTTTGTTAGCCACGAATCCGCGTTGCACAAGTCTCGTGTCGAGGCTAGTCATTGTGTTTCGCGTTATATTTACGACGGCAAGGACGCGTCCTTCGCCCGTGTTTAGAATTTTTGACAGCGGCCAGAATCGGGCTTCACGGGGCTTCGTAGCAGTGTCTCGTAGGTTAAGTGCATGGAATCTCATATTTTACAAAAACTAGTCAAGCCCTGGAGCAGCAGTGTCGCGCCAAGTAGCGGTTTTCTTTTTTTTTGTTAGTCTTGCATGCGAACTTGTCGTGACTATTCTTGTTTGTGCCGTGCTAATTCCTACGTGCCGTTCGCGTACCGCGTAGATATTGTATTGTTTCGGCAAGCAGCTGACGCGTAGAAGCGAATTATAGCGTGCCTTGTGCATTATTCGGGATTATCGCGTCTTGAATCGCACTATTTTCATTTCAGCCGTGATTAGTTAAGTGATCGGATCAAACTCCTTGCTGTAGAGTCAGTGCGAAATCGAATACCGTGCCAAAAACGTGCGTGGATGTTTTCACGCGATCAGCCAGAGAAAGGTGCGTGCGAGTCGGAAGTGTCGCCGATTAGAAGCAAAAATTAGAGTGTATTGAAGTGCGGATAGATTGCCGTTCGTTGTGGTGGATTGTCGTGGCAATTTTCGCCGATGGACCGCAAACGTACAGTGAATACGTGTCGCGTGTCGGCGCATATCCTGTCCGGGAAGTTCGCGTTCAAATTGACAGATTGTACCGCCTATTATTCCGCACGTCTGTTTGGCCCCCGTTGTGCTTTTTCTTGAGATCTTCGCCATAAACAAGCCTTCCGACGCCGTGCCCGCCTCGCTCATCATCGCGAGCATGTGTGAATGCATGTAAGTTAACTGACCGCTCGGTTCCGGATTGTCAGCTGACCTGAAACACGAAAAACGGCGAAAGCTTTGTGGCAAAACGATAAATTTGACTACATTGCGAACACCTGTAAACCAAGTAAGTCCGCGGTGCTTTGTTGCTTGCTGTAAGCCTGCGTACACGCTAATTTATTCTGACGCATTGCTTGCATTTGGTGATTGCGTGCATCCTCTCGCCTGCTTAGCCTGCGTCCAGCTTTACACCCTGCTACCGCCGCTATCTCGTTTCGGTAACGAATGTCTTTCAGCCGAATTCACTTGCGATTATCTCTCGTTTGGCAAATTTGCGGTACCGTTTTTTAAATTGTTCATCAATGTGGATTAACGTTATTCGCTGCCGTGTGTTAATTGTTATAAACGTAGTTTATAACAATGTTATAAACGTAGTTTATAACAATTGTTCTTTATATTTTACTTTATTTTTTTTCTTTGTTAATTTCTTAACTCTATTCCTTTTTTTCAATAAATTGTTAACCGGTCTTTGTTTAATTTTAGTCTTATTTATTGTGTGAACCTTATTATCGCGCGGGCAAGGGACAGCCTGAAGCAAAATTAATTCTTAAACCCAGCCCCTCTCCGTCCTAAAATTGAGCTGGCCGGCCCGTTGTGTTTGATTGACGCCGGAACGTGTCTGGCGCCCACCTTTCAACCCAGGAACTGTCGGATCGACGCAGCGGTTTGCTCGAATACAATCTTTTCTTTTCTGTCGTTAACTCGACGTTGCATTCTCGCGGACGTCCGCCCGAGTTCCGTGTTAGACTTTCCGTTTGCGGGGGGAGCGGCGCGAGAATTTCGTCTCACCCACAAAAAAAACGTCATAATATATGTATATACAGGGTCCGCCACTTAAATCCGGACAAAAATTTTTTTCTCGAAAAAGTTGTTTATTACAGAAAATATAAAAAAACATAAATAGACTGCTTTATAGCTGGGTTAAGGGATCTTTTTTGAGACATTTTACTCAATGTATCC
>NW_018021248.1:26397-34479 GCF_002006095.1 Pseudomyrmex gracilis | reverse complement strand
GGCCTGATTTACTTAATAATTACTCCTTTATTATAAATAATAGAAAAAAATGGTTCAGGACTTTTCGACTCAGTTTTACTCCTTTTACCTGTCTACGAGAGATTGTACGGCAATTCTGGGACACCCTGTATATACATATTATGTATCTTACAAGATAAATGCGCGCGTGTTAATTTCTACACATTGCATTTGTTTCTTGAGTATTAATAACTATTAATATTTATCAAAAATATGTTACATTTTAGTGCCTATAATTTATGAAAATATACTTTTGCTCTACTGTATAACTTTAAATGAGACGTGTATTTGTAGTAATTAAAATTATCGTTGTTTTAGTTAAACAATACTGAAATTAGAAGTTATTTATAAGAATAGTATTTATAAGCTTATTTTACTATTTTGCATAATTTGCCTTATTATTTCTATTATTGAAAGTAGAGAGATGTAAGTCTTATATAATATATTTTTTGTAACAAAGTTATCAAACTTTGTAATACAATGTTTAGTTGGACCAAGAACGCACAAGATGTTAGTAAATTGCCGGTTGTAAGAAAATGTTGTATTAGTTACATGCAATTTTGAAAATAATTAAGTCTATGTAGAAACAGTGTTGCAATCTGGCTTCGACTGATTTTAACATTAATTTTCTAATGTAACGATTGTTCTTTAAGAATCTTTAGCCGCGATGGATTTTTTACTCTGCCTAAAAAAGGCCAAATTTATGAGTGAAAAAATAATAGTCCACAAGTAACTATCATGCATTTACATTTTTTCATTAACAAACACATATACGTGGTGTCTCATAATTTCTGTCTCACCGTTTGTATAGGCAAGGAAGGAGTTATTCTAAGACGAAAAGTTCTATACCACTTTGGAAGATTCGCAATTATTAACGAGATATGACTTAATAAAGATCCGCTAATCAGCGTGTATCCAACATAAGGGGAGCGTAAGAACAGCCTAGTCTTCCTCGCAGATAACGCCCTCCCCGAACGCAGCTTATATGCTGTTTATGTATAGGTGCACATGCTATTCTATTAGCTCCTCCCATTCCACCGCAACGGCGCGTCCGCGCGATAGACTAGGCTCCTTACGCTACCTTTACGCTGAATGTACGCTGATTTGTGGATCTTTATTAATTCATATCTAAATATGAATCTATTTTCTATCTCTTCTCTCTTATCGTTAATTATTGCGAATCTTCCAAAGTGATAAAGAACTTTTCGTCTTAGAATAACCCCTTTTTTTTGCCTACAAGCAATACACACACACACACACACATATGTATATACAGTGTCATCCCGGACGGAGGAGACTGCAGTATGTCGGAGAACTACGACCTACGGTGAGGTGCCCGTTTCAGTATTGTTAGCCACAAATCCGCGTTGCACAGATCTCGTGTCNAGGCTAGTCGTTTGTATTTCGCGTCTTGTTTATGACGGCAAGGACGTGTCCTTGGCCGTATTAACGATTTTTCGACAGCGGCCAGAACCGGGCTTCACGTGGCTTTGTGGCAGTAGTTCGTAAGTTAAGTGCATGATCTAAATAGTTTTGCGAATTATCGTCAANATGGAGTGGCGATACAACGTCAAGTCGCATTTTCGCGTTGTTTGTTTTTGTNTGTTTTCTTTTTTTTTTGGGTAACTGATCGTGATCGTTGTGCGTGTGTGCCGTGATTATCGTAACGTACCGCTCGCGTACCGTTGGCTATCGTCTACCGACGGCGATCAGCTGACGCTGAAACAAATTATCATAACGACATCGGATTTTCTCGCGCGATTGGCCGAACTGAGGTGCGTGCGAATCGGAAGCGGTGTCGATCAGAAAGAAAGATCATATCGAGCTAACGTGTAAATTAACGGCAATTTCGGATAGTGAATTTCCGGGACAATTATCGCCGACAAAGTCGCAAACGTACAGTAAATGCGTGTCGCATTTTAGTGTGCATAATTTGTCCGGGACTCT
Organism: Pseudomyrmex gracilis; assembly: GCF_002006095.1. NCBI lineage: Eukaryota > Metazoa > Arthropoda > Insecta > Hymenoptera > Formicidae > Pseudomyrmex > Pseudomyrmex gracilis. The sequence continues at coordinate 32,514 of NW_018021248.1, read as the reverse complement.
TCGCGGACCAGTAACGTACCGCCNATCTTCCTAGCGTCGAGACAGAGCGCGTCGTTAATCGTTCGGTAAGAATCGAAAAACAAAATCACGCCCCGACATCGCGCCCGCTTCGCTCCGTATTGCGAGTATTTTTTTTTTTTTGAGTGCATGAACGTAAACTAAGAACTCGGCTCGAAATTATCTGCGGGCCTAGGGACACGAAACCGGCGAAAGCTGCGTGGTGAGGCGATTCGTTTGACCAAATTGCGATCATCAGCGGAACAAGTAAGTCCGCGTTGATTTACGGCTTGTAAAGAGACGGCTGCACGCTATTTTATCCTGGCGTATTGTTTGAAACGCACCTTAGCTTGCTCCCGTTCGCCTGCTTAGCCTGNGTCTAGCTTTGCGCCCTACGATTGCTATATTCTCGTGCCTGCACTGGCGATCTTTCAGCTTGAAGCACTTATTACAGTCTCCCGTTCAATACTTTTGCGGTATCGTTCCGATTACATACTTTACCTCGTGGATTAGCGTGATTCGGTCTGTTAATTGTCGTAACCCGTTGTTGGTTTTGTATATATCTCTTCTTTTATATTATTTTATATTATACTGTTCTAGCTTATTCTTTCTCTTATTTATTTTATATTATTTTGTATCACACTTGCTTTTCTATTATTCTTNACTAACTTTTTTAAATATTATTTTGTACTAATTTTATCTGGAATCTCTGTCCGAGAAATAAATTGTTAATTACTTGCTAATTCATTCCGTTTAACGTTACTTTCCCTTTATCATCTAAGCTTCGTATCGCGAGAGTAAGGAACCGCCTGCATTACAAATTTTTAATAAACCCAGCCCCTCTCCGTNCAAATAGAGCTAGTCGGCCCGTTGTGGTAAGCGACGCAGATTTTTGACGCGGTCACGCGTCTGGCACCGTAANTTACATCAAAGTATTCGTCGATTCGGCCCGGCGACGCTCGGTTTGGAACATCTTTTTTATCCTGTGATTTGACGTTGCCTTCTCGCGGACACTCACCCGAGTCCCGTGAAGGAAACTCCGTTTGCGGGGAAGCGGCGCGAGAATTACGTCATAACAGCAAAAACCGTCACAATATATACAAACAAATAACCACATATGTATTTGTACATTGCAATCTTGTAACAACTTAAAATAGATCCCTCCATNGCCTATTTTTGTGAAACGCAACCAACTTTTAATTTAAATAAAAANAAATAAGAAAAGGCACTAACAAGCTAACATCAGATGTTCGGATACAATTCTTTTATAATTCGAAGATTTTAAAAAAATTTTTTAACAAACGTTTTGATTTATTATGGGATCTTCTTCAGTGTTTTAATAAAAACTTACAAAAAATAATAATCTATTCAAGATCATAATCAAATTTTTATTATTATTTCTCCAGTGTTTTTTTTACAACAAATAAATACATAAATATTAGNTACACAAACTGTACGTGTATTGAGCGTACAGTACTAAATGCGCCTTACTTCTGTATGATTATAAAGCACGTGCTTTTATATGCACTGTAGCAAATCTTGTACGAGGAAACCTAATATTTTTCATATTATGTATTATNTCTTTTTGAATATTTACTGTCTCGGAAAAGGCGAGAGTTTTTTGTTTTCAACGATATTTACAAAGTGACGTCTCATGTGTTTCGTGTCACTGGAATATGTTTGGTCGCTAGGATTTTCACTTAATACTATATCCGTAACACAAGCTGCGGCCATAATTCCACAACTTACATGGTCTGGCTGTAATTGAACTTTTTCGAACGTTATATCGCTTGGTAATATACGTGGAAACCGAGCTCTGATATAATCTTTCTCTTCCTAAACTAATTTATCATATGAACAGTCGCGACTATTATATACGCGAAGCATATGTCCGTCAAAATAGACGCATTGCCAATGATGAGTGCAANTTTGTCTAATGATTTGTACATTTTCATTACTGTCATTACTTTCAATTGCAATTAAAAATCCTATGTACTGCACGCTTTGTGTTTTAAAAAACAATGTTTTTTTCACAAACGCGTAAGAATGCATCTAACGACTCATCGTGGAGTTCGCTGTCTTGTGGTAATACGTTATTTTTTACATCAGACATAGAAATTATCCCTTTATCAAGATATTGTCTAATGCTTGCCACATCTGCTTCTGTTAAAGTATTTTCATTTGAGGAGCTGAAGAATATGCGATTCTCATGTTGGTCCATTTCAGCTGTAGAACTTGTCAGTTCGTTGAGAGAATCATAACATGCTAATCTTTTGGTTTCTTGTACCATATTATTCTCTTTATCTCTTTGTCTCTTGTTACTGCAATCAACAGTTTTTGTAGCCGCTTTTTCTTTGGCTTCTATAATATTGGAAGTACAAATTAGTTCCGTTCAGTTTTTTGTGTTCAAAACTCCATTTATTTCAAAACAAAATGAATGAACAGAATAATTAAAGTATTGNCCATCGCTGGCTACTACTTTTTCCCATCTTTCAAGCAATTTTCGAATTCCATCTCGAAAAAATAACTCGTCTTTGGAGGCGATCCAAGTTTAGAGCCGATTTTCTATTTCTGCGAAAGAAGTGAACCGGTGGCCTGTCAAATCGTGCTGCATCCTTTGGAACCACCAGTAATCAGAAGGAGCAATGTCCGGAGAATACGGCGGGTGCGGTAAAACATTCCATTTGAGCGTTTCCAAATATTTTTTTACGACTTTTGCGACATGAGGCCGAGCGTTAATATAAAAAAGAATAACTTTATCATGTCTTTGCTGGTATTCCGTTTTTCTCGCAATGCACGGCTCAAACAAATCAATTGTAGCCGATACAGATCGCCTGTAATGGAATCGGCAAGTTTCAGCAGCTTATAATAAACAACACCCTTTGGTCCCACCAGATACAAAGCGTGATCTTCGAACCATGAATTTTTGGCTTTGGTGTTGATGTTGAGGTCGATGGCAACGATTGACCGGGCTTAGCGTAGTATTTTTTNTCTTGGGGTTGTCGTAGAATATCCACTTTTCCTCTCCAGTCACAATCCGAAGCAATAAATCTTATCTTTGTTGCCTTAGAATCAGCAACTCACAAATGAAAAATCGCCTTTCAACGTCTCACGGTGTCAGTTCATAAGGCACCCACTTTCCTTGTTTTTGAATCATTCCCATGGCTCTCAATCGTACAGAAAGAGCTTGTTGAGTTACTCCCAATAATTCTGCAAACTCTTCTTGCGTTTAAGTCTGATCTTCTTCGAGTAATGCCTCCAAGTCTTTGTCTTTAAATTTTTTTGACTGTCCAGAGAGAGGCTTGTCTTCAACGCTGAAATCTCCATCCTTGAAACGTCGAAACCATTCCCTACATGATTTATCAGTTGGAGCAGTGTCACCATAAACTTCGGGCAAGCATTCGATGAGCTTCAGCTGCACTTTTCTTTCAATTAAAGCAGAAAATTAGAACATCCCACAAATGCTGCTTGAGTAACACAAAATTCGACATTTTAACCACAGTAAAAATCGAGGTTTTTGTATGAAACTTAAAACAATATAAACTGAATATTACTAGCAGAAATCTAATCTCTNTGAAACCGCCAAAATCAGCTGTCAGTGTAAACCATTCACAGCCGGAGCCATCTTTTGGAAACAGACCAAACTAATTTGTATTCTCAATATATTGAAGATCTCTAATAAGCATGTGTCTTTTGTGTCGACTATCAAAAATTGCAGGAAGTAGGCATTCTAAATAAAACTATATTAAAGAAATATATAAGGCCTTACGAGCCGTTTCCAGGATGTTGAGCGGAAACTATACGTGTATACATATATATGAATATTGCGAGAAAAGCTCCAAGTGCCTCGGTGGCCGAATAGGAAAGGCGACGGCACGGAAAGCCGGAGATTCCAGGTTCGACTCCTGGCCGAGGAGTTTTTTTCGCAATATAAATTTCATTTCAATTAGGAGGGTATTTGGGATTTCTCATATACAAGATGCAAGTATAGCATCCAATATGAATTTTAGAAATGTTATTTCAATTCGAATTTCACGTGTAAAAATTTACATGTGAACACGTATATATATGGATATATATACACATATAATTTCCGCACAACACCTAGCGAACGGCTCCTATGTCCGAATATATATATTTATTAGTTTAGAAAATATTTTATGTCAAAAATTCGCCGAGTAAAAACTCGAGATAAGATACACGGCAGCGTCTTGACAGTGACACTTATTCAGCGGATACTTTTATGTACTTGACGTCTCGCGTCTCTTGATAAAATAAACAATACTAACCACTTAGAAAGAGCTTATCAACTACTATATGTATATTTATATATTGTCTTTTCAGATCTTAGCTTCAACCATTTTCAGCACTTNCTCCAGAACCATCTCAACCGAGTACGTAGTCTCTTTTCTCAGCTCTTTGATTTCATGCTTTTTCTGTGCCTGCAAAATTGCGTTCCTGACAGTCCCGCCATCATCTTCGGATCCAGTCATCCTGCTTGCTGTGGCTTCGGGTGACAGGGTCTGAATACTGTCACTGGCTGGCCGGACGGACGGGCCCGTGACTGGTTGTTGTTTCCTCTTTCACCGTCACAGGACACATTTTGGAGCACTCCGTTGACAGATACCGCGTGGCGACGAGTCTCGAGGACCGGACTGTCCGCGCTCTCTTGGCGCATGGGAGAACTAGGAGGGCTCCTCATCTCTATCGTCTGTGACCGTGGGTCACAGGCCTTCGCAGACGCATTGTTNTGCGCCGCCCCTGCAAAGCAGAGCCCGTTATTGGATAACGACCAATGGGTGGCCGGAACGATACCCCCCATGTGCCGGGATCTGGAGTTCCAAACCTCCTGATCCGGTACGTTCTTCTCTTCCTTACTGCTCATTACCATAATTTTATAANGTTGATTTACTTTCGGAGTGGTCTTCTCCTAGGTCGGCTGCTCACACAGGGCTAACNAGCCCGGCCTGCCCGGGTGTGCTCTTACAAGGAAAATGACGCAAGTGTCCCTCTCCGATTTTTATGAGCTTTGAATATGTTGTACAGTAGCTAAAAATAAGAGATCGTATTTTTTTTATGTGAGTAGAGATACTATNAGAGTTCTAATCCATGGGGCTCCGAGGGTGGTGCGGGGTATGACGTCACAGGGGGAAAAGTGGCGTCACGCGGGAAGGGGGTAATGACGTCACGCGGGGCGTGGCTCTGACGTCACCGGATATGACGTCACGCGTGGGCGTGGCACTGACGTCACGATGACGTTATGTGGGGCACTGCAAGATAAGACGTCACGCGGCGGAGGACCCTTTTTATGGCGACTTCACACGCGCACCAGACGCGACACGCGGTTCGACAATATGGCGGCGGTTCGACAATATGACGATTCCAAGGTATGTACTTGTTACTGCGGCATGATATTTTTAATGTTACGTAGCAATATGGCGATTCCAAGATATGGTTTTATATACCATAAAACAACTATTGCATATATCTTTTTCGGTACGTGCCATTATACGCAGTGCGTGTAAAGTTGCACTTTTTAGCGAGAACGTGCACAGTTTTAATTCTAGCGCAAAGTAACATTTTTGAATGTCGCGCAACACTATGGCGACTCCAAGAAATATATGTTGTTATATGAAAAACACAACAACTATTGTATTGGTGCACATATGTTTTTCAAATTGTGCCGCAATATGTAACATTATACGCCGCGTAAAGTTGCAATTTTTAGCAAGAGTGTTGCAAAATTGCATTTTTTAATTTTAAAAAGTAATTGTTTTAGCGAGAAATAACGAAGACGTAATATTCACTTGTTTGAAGTTTTATTCATGAAATATATGATTTTCATGCAGTATATATTTCTACAGAATAAATTACAGCAACTATGTAGTGTTGCAACTAAAAACTGCTGATAACAGCAAAACCTTGCTAATTGCGTATTAGAAAAAATGATGAAGAAATGGCTCATAAATTCTGCAAAATATGCAGTTTTTATCGGATATCAGATTTCAACAACTTGATCACGAATTAAAGTAACATAATCCTATTATATATTAAATTAAACAAATAAATGCTGGTGTCAGCACAAATTGCTAACTGCGTCGTAGACAATAACAATTGTTA
>NW_018021248.1:15960-20397 GCF_002006095.1 Pseudomyrmex gracilis | reverse complement strand
CATCGAACCCACGTTAGCGTCTTTAGATGAATTTCAAGAACGCGATAGTGGGTGGGCCTTGTCACGTATACTGAATTTAACTGTAAACGTAAACAAGTATAATCCATTGCGCGTAGGATGTCATATAACTTTGTAGTGTGCGCTTTGAATTGCGTAAAGTAGGGGACAGTGTTTCGTTCGATGTCTGTGTTTGTTTCCGCTTCGTCTCGTGTGACGTGTCTTCGAAAAACACTGTGTCCAACGTCTTTTGTTTAGTTTCCGTATTTTCAGCAATCTGTTTTAGAGGTTCGATAATAGGTTTGAACTGTCTTTCCAATGCAATTTCTTCTTCTAATGTACCGGCTTTTAGGGCGCGATATTTTTGACGAATGAATCGACTCGTTTTTACAATCTCCTTTGCTACTTTCTCGCGATATATAATTTCACTGCTTTCGTCAGCCATGTTGCTCGCACTGTAGGAGAGACAATACTTGGTTGATGTCTCAACAACGATTAACCACTCGCTGGTATCGCGAACTCGTTAAATCCTTTTCTATAGCGACCTCTGTTAAAAGGACTATCCTTGTCAATCACTAAAAATCCATATTTGCTTTGCCAACATTTGCGACATAATGTACAAAACTTCTCGTACGACATATTCGTGTTTACATGATCGTTGTACACATGTTTAAAATTGGTACCATCTTGTTTAAACAGAATTATCAGATTTGCGTTGTCACGTATAAGATGCTTTGGTATCCTCGCGTACGTCTGACAAAGATAAAAAAAAGTCGACACTTGAGTGACGACTCATTGCAAAGTATTCTCGTATCGTATCCTGCTTGTCACATGCCACATCATCAAAAATAAAAATAGAATTCGGAAGTGCTTCACTCGGTGGAATCACATCGCTATTATTAGAAAAGGTAAAATAACCGATTTTATCTACTGATGAAAGTACATTCTCCAGATATTGGTACTTTGGTTGTTGCAACGACTTGGAATACACGTACACGTTTTCAAAACGTACACCGTGTGGACTTTCAAGCAAGCTTAACACTACATTCGTCTTGCCGCAGTTCGAAGGATCGCACACAATACCGCGTATAGTAACCGGTAGCATGATTCCATGTATGCGTATTTTCTTGCCGGACATTTGTAGAGTCTTGTTGTCAAAATTAATTACTTTAATTGCTACAAGTTGTCGCACGAACTGCATGGTTTGTTTTGACTGCCTCGCGCGAGGAGCACCTATTTATAGAGACGCGTCGAGCGTGTCTACTCAGTCGTCAGTAGACAGCTGATGTCAAACGTATATTGCAATTTATGTCAGGTCGTGGATTGTTAAATCGCGTGATAAACGCTCTTCCTGTCGAATTACATATTCCGGGCTACCAATTTTGTGGCCCGGAAACGCGTTTGGAAAAACGATTAGCTAGAGGCAATCGCGGCATTAATCCATTGGACGCGGCTTGTCGTGAACACGATATAGCTTATTCGCGAAACAACGAACTCGCTGCTCGACACGTAGCTGATAATGCACTTTCTGCGAAGGCGCACGATCGTATTACAGCGGCAGACTCGAGTCTCGGTGAGAGAGCAGTTGCGACCGCCGTGTGGGCGCCTATGAAAGCAAAGACAAAACTCGGCATGGGCTTAAAAAAGAAAAGCAAGTCAGCAAAAAAGAAGCGAATACTTCCAATTGTTAAACGCGGCGGTGTGTTACCGGTCCTACCGCTGCTGGGTGCTCTCGGTGCGCTCGTTGGTGGAGCGGCGGGAGTTACAAAAACGGTAAATGATACGAGAGCTGCACAGCGGCAGCTAGAAGAAATGCAACGTCATAATCGCGCGATGGAAGGTCGAGAAATTTATCTGACTCCGTACGGACGGAGACTTTCAAAGAAAAACAAAACGCTGAAAAGACATTAAAATTACCTACAGGTGTAACAACAAATATGCAGTTAGAACAACTAGCTAAGCGCATGTGCATACCTTTCTTTAGAGATGTTTTCATGCGTAATACTTTACCGGACGTAGTACGTCGTAATGAGAGTAGTATTGTCAATTTAGATGATACAAATGGACCGAGTACTCACTGGGTAGCGTATGCNAAGAGAGGAAAACATGTCATATATTTTGATAGTTTCGGCAATCTTCAATCACCAAAAGAGGTGGTGCGTTATCTAGAACATGCCGTAGACAAAATAGAATATAACCGTACATCTTATCAACGTTACAATCAAAGCAATTGTGGCCAATTGTGTTTATGGTTTCTTCAAGCGGTCGATGAGCAATATTCATTTAAATAGTACGCTATCAGACTTTATTACGCATTCGACAACATGTCACTAACGTTCACACTTACCGGCAAAAGGAGCACACTTGCAGGCAGCTACTTTCCCGCCATTGATTTAAGTGACGGTGACTACGAGCTTGGACTAACAGATTTTGAAACATATCATACGATACCGAACGTAAATTCATCAAACAATAAGTTTTATTACGATACGGATGACAAGCAGATTATAATTCCTGAAGGGTCGTACAAATTACAGGATATTAACAATTATCTGCAACACGCAATAGTGCAACGTCATGCGAAAAACAAAGATAAGAATGAGAACATCCCTCTACTAATAGTACGCGCAAACACCAACACAATGAAAAGTTAAATAAACAGCGCCTATCAAATAAATTTTACCANATCCGACAACATTGGATTGTTGTTAAGTTTTTCATTTACTCGTATTTTAGAGCCGCTACAATGGTACGTATCAGTGCCAATTAATATTATCAACGTAAACATTATTTGCATAGAATGCAACGTGACCGCGGGTGCGTACAGCAACAACCGGTGTGTGCATACAATACATGAGTTCTCACCGAACGTGCCACCTGGATATAAGATCTCGGAAACANCGACACAAATCATTTACCTTCCGATTATTGTGCAGAGCATTACGGATNTGACAATACGCATTGTGGATCAGAACAAACAATTGCTTGATTTTCGAGGAGAAGAAATAACGGTCAGGTTACACGTGCGATGTCNACGACTATAATACAAGCATGNTCGTGCTGAACNAGGCGGATCAAGTGACACGAGATACGAGGTTTGCATTACAAACACCTGCTACTACTACTACTACAACGTACAGTAATCGGAAGAAGCTAAGTTCGATAAACGTTAAATTTTTACAATCGTTGGGATTTATTGTACGAGAATTTTGAAAATATGTGCGACATTTTAAATGGTGGGGGCGAGCCGATCTTTGATGATCGCATCGTCAAGATTGAAACTCACACGTACAATCTGTATGTGAACACGACATTTGAACACAGTGATGAGATACGCATACCTATACAACAGCAGGACTTGTACACTTTACCGTGTTAAAGTTTTTTTTACGTNGAAGGAAAAATACCGTTAACGACGAAAGATGAAGAAGAAGTATATCTGGGTAATAAGTGTGTAGCTTTTATGTTCAATGAGATTCGCTATAAACTCAATGGTATGGAGATTGATCGTAGTAGAAACGTGGGAATAACTAGCACGATCAAAAACTATATATCGCTAACACATGATAAAAGCATGGCCATGAAGAATGCTGGTTGGGATATGAAACAACATGCAGACGTAGATAGTTACTTTANTTTCTGTGTACCACTCAGTATGTTATTACGATTTTGCGAGGACTACAAACGTACGGTTATCAATGCACGTCATGAGCTAATTTTAATACAATCGCGCAACGACAAAAACTACATAACAGCAGTTTCTCAGGTAGATCGTGAGGCATTGAATGGAAACATTAAATTATTTAAAATACAATGGTGAATGCCACATGTAGTGTTGAGCGATGTTACGAAGCTACTACGAACTCTGGAAAGCGGACGGTATTTGACCATGAGTTTCCGTTCATGGGATCTCTATGAGTTTCCATTCTTACAAAGCACGACTAAACATTCGTGGGCCGTAAAAACGGCGACACAACTAGAGAAACCGATATACGTCATATTTGCGCTACAGACTGTTTAAAGAAACGATATGTCAGCAGATGTTACGCGATTCGATCACTGTCAGTTGACCAACGTAAAACTTTATCTCAACTCTGAATTTTATCCTTATGAAGACTTGCATTTAGATTTTGATAGAAAAAAATATGCCGTTCTGTATGATATGTACACAAATTTCTATAAAACGTACTACGGATGTGGTGTTGTCGTACCATTTCTCACGATTTACAACTTTCTGCAATGTGGTCCTTTAGTGGTCATTGATTGCTCACGTCAAATCGAGACTGTCAAAAGTGCAACCGTTGATGTGCGGATTAAATTCAATTGCAAAGAAAATATACCGACAAATACTACAGCCTATTGTCTCATTTTGCACGATCGTGTGGTTGAATACAATCCGTTAACTAACGTATTACGCAAAATTACATAAACTGTGACATC
>NW_018021248.1:0-14755 GCF_002006095.1 Pseudomyrmex gracilis | reverse complement strand
ACATGGTTCGTCTGTGGTTTATTTTGTGGTTCGATTATGATAACATGGTTCGATTATGGTTAAACATGGTTTGTTTACAGTTCGATTATGGTTAAACATGATTTGTTTATGGTTAAACATGATTCGTATTTTTTAGTGTTACACGATATGTCAGTTTTGGCCATGGTGGTATAAACTTTTATATAACTGCAATGAAGCAGATAAACCATTTTGTTATCGAGAAGAACACGTGTGCATTCGCGCATTTTTTTGGCACGTTTATATGCAACATGATCCGACGAACAGCGTCTTGTTGCGACATGGTTGTACTTTTTAATTTCATGCGCACTTCGGTATAAAATAATCGCAGAGCTGGCGCCAANAAGATAGACCATGTACAACTGTAGCAGTCTGANAAAAGTTCATCATCCTTCAGGACGCGAGAAAAGACGCAGATTCTAAATACATTTAAAGAATAAGGTATAAAAAGATAAGCTGCTTGATGACTGCTACTCAGTCTCATCTAAGACATGGACATCGTACGAGAGTGCAACGAGATCGGCGAATCAGTGGCACCGGCGGCATTTATCCTAGCTAACACGCTNGATACGCTAATGTTAAAGATTCGCCGATTGCAACAAACAATAGAGGAGATTGTAAAAAGAGATNAAGAGGTCANATTTGAGTGGACTGGCAGTCATCTTCCTCACAACTTGTAAGTACATCAATAACATATTTAACTCTTTATACAACTGTCACGTACGGTTAACTAGTTTTAGAAAGTATACATTATATTTTTCTGTTTCAGAACTATAGCCAACAATATCATCAGGGATATCACGCAAATACTCCAAATGGAGGTACAACATGTAGAGGGGATTCAAGAACAACTTAACACTGCANTTGAGGAGATTCACATGTCCAACAACACTCCTCCTCTATCTCCGGAACCACAATAGATAAAAAGTACTCATTATATTAGCCAAATAAAAAGTATACTATTGTGTATTGCATAATTAATTATATATGTGTCTTGTTACAGGGATGTCCTCGTTGCCAGGAAATACACACACACACACACACACATATCTCTTTTATTACGTTTAATTTTGTACTTTTTGTTTTATATGTTTATAGTTTTTATATTGTATATCTTTTGTTTTTTGTTAGATTTCTATCAAGTTTTTTATATGATCAAAACGAATAAATACTCTTTTATACTACACCTGTGAGTTTTTTACGGTGCAACCTTTGATTCTACCCCGATTCCTGACTTTCCTTATAAATATACATATATTACATAANAACACATTCAAAGACAAAACTAAATATACTAAACATAACAAATAAATACACAAAATTTGGAAATTTATTTTCGTGGAAATATATGATGCATGTAAATACTATTTTTTATGAAGAAACTTTGCACACTCTTGCTAAAACTCTGCAATTTTACGCGCGTATATTGTTACATACTGCTTATACATAGAAACAATCTTAATAAAATGGAAATATAGAAAAATGAATAGTAAAATGGGCTTTGTTACTTTGCGCTAAAAAAATTTAAACACCGCAACTGTGCACGTTTTCGCTAAAAACTGCAACTCTGCAACTTTACGCGCACTGCGTATAATGTTACATACCGCGGCACATGCTAAAAACATATTTCTTGTANTTGTCTTATTGTTAAGCAACATTAAAAAAAAAATTTACATATATCANAATGGAGTGTACAACAGTAGCGCGATTATAAATTGCAAATTATTAGAATGCGCTTTAAAAGGTGTTATATATGATGCATGTAAATAATATTTTCCATCATAAATAAAATTTAAAAAGTGAATACTACGTCTTTGTGATTTTTCTCTAAAACAATTGCAATTTTGCAACTTTCCGTCTCGCTAGAAACTGCACCTCTGCAACTTTGCGCATAGTGCGTATTTATGATGTGACAAAATCGATGATATCTGATATCCGACAGAAGTGCAGTGTTGCAGAATTTATGAGTCATATGTAACAATTGTTATTGTCTACGACGCAGTTAGCAATTTGTGCTGACACCAGCATTTATTTGTTTAATTTAATATATAATAGAATTATGTTACTTTAATTTGTGATCAAGTTGATGAAATTTGATATCCGATAAAAACTGCATATTTTGCAAAAATTATGAGTCACTACTCTATCATTTTTTTCTAATACGCAATTAGCAAGTATTTTTGTTGTTATCAGCAGTGTTTACTATAGGAGATTGTGTTTAATACCTGATCACATCGGTGAATTCTGATATCCGATAAAAAGTGTATATTTTGCAGAATTTATAAGTCATTTTTCCATTATTTTTTCTAATACGCAATTAGCAAGTTTTTGCTGTTATCAGCAGTTTTTAGTTGCAACACTACATAGTTGCTGTAATTTATTCTGTAGAAATATGTACTGCATGAAAATCATATATTTCATGAATAAACCTTCAAACAAGTAAATATTACGTCTTCGTTATTTCTCGCTAAAACAATTACTTCGCGCTAAAATTAAAAAATGCAATTTTGCAACACTCTTGCTAAAATTTGCAACTTTACGCGGCGTATAATGTTACATACCGCGGCACATGTCGAAAGACATATGTGCACCAATACAATAGTTGCTGTTTTTTTTATATANCAACATATATTTCTTGGAGTCGCCATAGTGTTGCGCGACATTCAAAAATGTTACTTTGCGCTACAATTAAAACTGTGCACGTTCTTGCTAAAAAGTGCAACTTTACACGCACTGCGTATAATGGCACGTGCCAAAAAAAAATATGTGCAATAGTTGTTTCATGGTATATAAAAACATCTAGGAATCGCCATATTGCTATGTAACATTAAAAATATCATGCCGCAGTAACAAGTACAAACCTTAGAATCGCCATATTGTTGAGCCGCCGCCATATTGTTGAACCGCGTGTCGCTTCTGGTGCGCGTGTGAAGTCGCCATAAAAGGGGTCCTCAGCCGTGTGACGTCATATCCTGTGACGTCAGAGCCACGCCTTGCGTGACGTCACCCCTCCTTTCTGTGACGTCATACCCCGCACCCCCTTCAGAGTCCCATGGATTAGAACTCTCATAGTATCTCTACTTATGTGCTTTCTTTGGGGAGTGATACACCCCTTCGAAAAGAAACCGGTTTTTTTGTTTTATGCGAGTATCATCAAAACGGTAAAACATAAACAAAATGTTTCAAATAAACGTTGCATAGTATTTTATAGACTTTACAACCGCGTAGTTGGATTTATTTTTTATACAACATTTTTTTATTTACCCCCACCCGTCATTTTTTTTCAATTTTCAAAATTTTTGTAAGGAAAAATTGTAGCATTTTTTACGCTGAATTCAACCATATATGATTTTCTTATGTTTCAAATTTGCATCTTTCAGAATTAAACCATCAATATCGTATTATATGCGTNGCGCTGCATGACTCATCATTTATATCGCGCTTTAATCGTAATAGGCGATACAAAAATTAAAGAATGACAATAGTCACGTCGTCACGTATTGGATAAAGTTCTAATCACAGAGCAAAGAGCAAAGTTTAAAAGCGTTGCTAAGATATCCCTTCCACTGATGCTTTACACTTTTAATTTATTTAACAGAGATTAATTTCATATAATATTATATACAATACATATAAATTAGTATTATATTATTACTATTATTTTTAAATATAACTTTAGCTTTAACGATTTTATGAAATAATATTTAAACATACTTATTACATACACACTCACACGTAAGAAATAAAAAGAAAAATAATTTGAAAGATAAATAAATGGAAGTGTTACAATTTAATTTATAGTGCAATTTATGTTTATTTTTTAATATTAATTAATACAAAGAATTTAATTTAATTATTATATAGGTTCTAATCAATAGTAAAAACATTTCCTTTTGTGTTTATTGTGTTTTTAGGTTTTTTAATTGTAAAGTAGATGTAATGTGGGTGTGTGTGTAATAAAACAACCCGGGAAAAANTGGAGGAGATCTGACTATGTCTGATTTGATAAAATGAGATAAAACAAAAGCTGAAATTTAGGTAGAGTCAGATCTGATCGGATACAATTTTATTCCGCCAGATCTGTATAAGCAGATCTGATCAGATCCAGCCAGAAATGTAAAGCTGTAAGCCGATCTTACCAGATCTGACCATTGCTGCCGTTTGATATTAAATCGCAGATCCAATCGGATCTTTCCCAACCTAATCAGACATTATCTGGTCACATCAGATCTTATGAGGTATGAGCAAACATTACACATCAGATCTCACCAGGTTTGATCAGACACAGCTAGACATATTTCAATTTTATCAGATTTGATCAGTTTTTGATTTTGCAATATATTACTGATCAAATCAGATCATATCAAACCTGCTAAGAACTGACCAGACATTTCGCGCCAGATCTAAACAAATCGTGTCGGTAGAGAATAGATTTAGAATATAGAACATTAAATTAAAATTTTTTTATTATCATTATTATTAATTTTTACATATCCATGGTAAACATTACATCAAATATAGATGATAATTCTGTGAAGGAGAGCTGAAATGGTAATATATGGTATAATGTACATAAAAATTATAGTCATAAAAATATTATAGTAGACAAAAAACGCACAATACAATAAACATATATACATTAAGGTGTCCGTTATTAAGATGGGAAAAGTAAGTGTCGAAATATTTTCCTCCCAATTAACCCTTAGATCGGTACTAATATAGCCAAAAAATACTTGCAAAATTTCAGTCTGCAGTTAATATTAATACGTGCTGCCTTGTTTAATTTCTATTGTATAAATAAAAAATTGTNGGTAAAAATATTTTGTTTGAAATTCTAACAATAGATTTTATGTTAAAAATTTATATCTTCAAATATATTTAATTTTTGACGTAAAATAAGACTATTAAGACTATTTNAAAAAAAATATTTTTCGAAAATTACAAAAAGGCATGAAAATCAGTACAATCAAGTGAAATTTTACACAGAATAACTTTTTACTATTAGTGGCATATAATATAGATTTATTAGAATAAAACCAATTCGAAAAAAATTACGGAATACATCATAATATATACATTTTATTATTTACATGATCGTTGTCATCGAATGTAGTGTTTTACATATGTAATTTCCCACTCGTACTAATTTATACATATAATCAATATCTTTTATTTGAACAATATAAAAATAATTTTCTTCTTTTATTGGTAAAATATGATTTAATTTGTCTTTGTGTTTCGATGATAAAACATATTTTTATGAATTACCGTTAAAGGGCGGAACATGAAAAACACATTGTCGAGCTTTGTACAAAATAATCTAATGAAACCATATTGTTTTGATTCAGCATTTTTTAGCTTAAATTCAACGTTGTAATTGTTTGTTTTTAAAAGTGTATATCTTTGGGATGTATAAATTTCAGAAAAAATTCTTGCTTGACCGTAAATGAGTACATCATTCCCTTCGATTTGTATCAGTTGATCCACTGTACCTGCAGATGTTAAAAACTCACTTCTGATTTCAATGTCATTAAGGACAATTTTTAAAGGTTTACCAATAATACAATGTTGAATACTTTCTGATGATAATGCAAGTTTTGTAACTTTATTTTTTAGTACTTGAATGCCTTGAGCAATTATTATATTATTGACTAATTCTTGTCCGATGTGCTTAGAACTATGAACAATGCGTGAAAGAAATCCATTGAAGTTCTCAAAAGGAAATGCCGACCAAGCCCATAAGGGACCCCATCTCTTCACGCAAAGTCCAAGATGTAATAGCATATGAACATTGTAGGTTAACTGTCTGTCCCCATAAAGCTTTTCTATCAAGCTTACGAATAGCCTAAGCAAAGTTTCTGCTTCTTCGATATCCTTACTTAAAATATTATCTCCAAGNAGAATGTAAATAGCTTTTGAAAGTAGAAGCCAATGTTGAACATATTTATCCGGTAAATATTTGGCCATTGTAGGTAAAGAGTAAAATAAAAGCCAAACATACCACTCGGATGCTTTATACAAGTGCAAGAGAGACAACGATCTTGGCATTCGGTTGAAAGAATCAGGAGGCCGAATTTTTAATAGAAACTCGTTAATATTGTTTAATGAATTTTTCACACACCATTCTCCATTTAATTCAAACCAAAGATTCGTGAATTGCTTTACTGGTCCGAGAAGTACAGAATGCATACACTCCGGTACCATACAAGGGCTAATGTCAATAAGAGGAAGAGTCAAAATGATGGGAATTCCTTTTGTACCCCTAATATTATTTACTGCTCTTGTTTGTACTTTTTCTCCTTGAACTCTCATTCTCTTGCTATTTCTAAGGATGATCTGTTGTTCATTAACAAACGGATATATACGCTTACGTTTCTTGTTTGGTAATATTTTGCAATTTTGAGTTTTTATTTTGCAAAGATTGCAACCGTAGCGTCCATTGAAATTTAAACTGTTTTGTATTTGCGCCTTAGCTGGAGCATCAGCTACTATTAATGGAACAACAACTTTAGATTTATGTTGTGTTTTATTTATTGGATGAATCCAATTCACACCTTTGTCAAAACAGGTTTTAAATTTTTTACAGTAGGGTTGAAGAAACGAGTTCATTGAAGGCTTATGATTATCATACCATATTCCAATAATGATCACAAAATTNTTTCTCAAATTCTTTGGAATCTCAGCAATCGTAAACATTAATGGCCAACAGTTTCCAGTGGAACTTTNCTTCAGACATAGACCATCTGTGTTCAGTATCAATGTTAAATCGTATAATCCTGTTTTGTGTGCTTCTGAATAATTAACTCTCAAATATTCTGAGCCATCAGTGATGTCAGTAATTATATTAGAATCACGAGGTTTATGTTGTTGTACAATTCTATATAAATTCCTATGTTCAAACAAATATTTTATCTGATTCACGGCATCCAGCTCATAAAAAACACCAGCAGTATTTCCATCACTCAGTAGACACTCAGTAGACGTTCGACATTTTTGGATTGAATGCTCTGTTTTATCATCATAACATATCTGACAGTTTTTACAATAATAGTGTTTTATGATAGCACATGGAGGAGCTAAATTTGTGATATATTTGAATAATTGAAAAACAGTTGTAGGCATATTATTAGGTACCGGAAGCATGTCACAAATTGTTTTTAATGTATCTTTCAAAGCGTTTTTGGTCAATTTATGTTTTATATATAATTGCAGAACTGATAGAACCGCTTCATCCGTTGTTTGTCTACTATTTTCATAAATCATCGACTCGAAGTTCAGTGTCATCATCACTATCACTGTAATTCTGAGTAATATCACCGCTATCAGAACTACTCATCGAAGCACAAGTGGAAAATTTATCATGTTCAAAAANTATCTCTTGATCATTCTCATTATCTGGTCCAAGTAACACTGCTATCATCATCGTCATTGCTGATTACGCAATTTTCTAACACAATATCGTTATTTATTTCGTCATTGGTATTACTGATGTCAATGTTTTCACAACTTGATTCTTGTAAGAGTCCTGCATTTTCTTCAATAGTATCCGTACTTAAATAAGACAAATTTGAATATCTTGATATTGTCCTCAAGGGAACCTATGAGAAATATGAAATAAATTGTAATTTTTGTAATTAATATTTCTTAGTAGTTTCACCCAATATATATTGTTTTTCCACATATATCACGTACCGGAATGCTTTGGTCCATCTGCCATGTTTTATATTTTTTTCTAGGTTGATAATCATTGTCATTATAACTATCGTCAGACATGATAAATGAGCTGCTCATTTGCCAAATTGANTAACTCTATAAAACGAGAAATTGGGGAAATTGAAATACATCATTTTTAAAATTCCCTTTAAAATTTAAATAAACATTGTAGACTGTATTAGTACAGACGTAGCTTTTATCTAACGACATATAAAATGCATAAAATAGTATATCCTTGAAATAATTGTTATTTTTTTACAATAAATTGTCTATTATTCTACGGCAAAAACATTTTGTTATTTCGTAATATTAAGTCCAATTATTAAGGAAATTTATTTTAAATATAAAAAGTTAATCATTAATCAATTGCTTTGGCACTAAACTTTGAAAAAAATAAAAAAGTGGAGTTAATTTGGCCTATCAATGGCTCAAATGACAAACAACAAATCTAAGAGAAAAATATATATCATAATATTATTATTACTACACTATGAATTAAATAAGAAGAAAAATAATTAAAAATGTGCATTATGAATAGAATACGTCTTATAACAAAATAAAACAAATATGTCTCATAACAAAAACAAAAACATAAAAATAACAGATATATTTTTGCATTTAAATGTTTATTTTACTTTGATATCAGTGGAGATTATAATAGTTAACAACAGTTATGCAGCAACATTTGAAACATTTGGGAAAGAGACATCTTGTGAATATGTATTACGCATAGAGTCCTATTTTAAAATGACATCNTCGTCAATTCTGGAAATTACCGGAAATTTTAGAAAGAAGTTTCTTACAAAAGTTTTATGACATTACTTTTCAAGGAAGACATAANGTTGCTGAATTTATTTTCTAAAATTGACTGTTTGAATTAAAATAAGACACTTTGTATATATATATATGTACATAGCGGAAATTGTCCAAAATTTGTCAAAATTGTCACTTTGTCTGTTTTTGTATTTATATGTAACCGACTGGTTGTTTATAGCGTTAGAAACATGAGGCAGCTCAAGCGCACAAAACACGCAGTTTTCTGTCAGCGAATTCGATTGGCTGCACTATATAGTGCGCACTGAGTGCAGCTAAGGCTGCGTTNGAAGAGCGCGCTTTCCGCGCTATTGTCTCATTCTATCTTTGTTTTAGATTTAACAAACGATAAAGATAGAATGATGCAATAGCGCAGATAGCGCGCTCCACGAACGCACCCTAAATTGAATCGTTTTCGCGTTTCCGCTTGTATCTCGTGCATTTTGTGGTACATATATTGAAATCACACCAAGATTTCTGGTTATACATATACCTTTTTTCGTTGTAAATAATTACGGATTCCGAGATTGTGTTTGTGTTTTTTTATATCTTTTGGATGAAATAATGTTTCTTTTAAAATGCTATGAAGACGAGTCATATTGCATAGTAAATGACNAAGATGTCATTTTTGACTATGAAACAGTAAAGAAAGGAGAGACTGTTCGGTTCTATTACAATAAAAAACAATATACTGGAGACATTATGTTTACAGGTTCGTTTTGGTTTGTATTAATTCTGTTTCTAATTTGATAACTAGTATATTAATACCTGACTTAACCTTTAAAATTTAGTATGTACAACTTGTATTGAATTTCTTCAGTTTTACTTCTTTTCTATATGTATAGATGATCAAGATGCAATTGAAAAAGAACTGAAGACATATAAGACAGAATATAAAATGAAACAAAAGAGCAATAAATCAAAGCATACCCGTAAAGGATCCTACATAAAGAAACCCTGCGATGACAAATTTGTCAGTAAAAGGCAAATGACGACAAGAGAAAAAAGTAGAACAATAAATCCTCTTGTAAAGACATATATATTATTTCTTATTTGTCATTAACCTTTAAAGAACGGGAGATTTATTTCAAAAATCTTATAGCTTTTCCTTGAATAAGATTTGAGTATTATTATAATTCATTGTAGTCTTTATTTTAAATTATGACTGTTTTAGTGGAACTATAGTGATTTCCNATTCTGTAAAGGTTAAAATAAATGTATATTAACGTTGATTTTTCATAATGTTATTATATTCTCCAAAAATAATAAATTAAATTATCAGGTTTGTCAACGCTATAAACTATAATTTCTTCTTAGTTGACGTATGGTGTAATCGACGACATTGTAGCGTAATCGAAAAGTTACTGAAAACTACCAAAAGAGATAAAAATTTTTGAAAATAAAGTTAATAAGATAATGCAATAATAATGTTCAAATTTGTAGGAAAATTGTAAATAATGAATACAATTAATTTAAACAAGAATATTATCCTGAACATAATAAACTACATTATAATAACTGCTTATAATCACTTAGATTCTATAATCAGCTAAAATGTATCATTTGTCAATTATCAATATTATTACTGTTAATATTTTGTTAATAACAGTAATATTATTGTTTGTCTATAAACAGAAAAGAAAAACTAAAAATATTGAAGAGACTGTAAACAGTGTCACAAGTGACAAGAAAAGAAAAATGCAGAATTTGGACGAGTCTATGAATTCGCCTCGAAGTCTTTCGACGACGTATTCCTCTGACGAAGAGATAAAAGATAAGAAAAGTCCTACCAAGGAAGAACTTATAAAGTTGTTAGAGAACGCCAACAATAAAATTACACAATTGCAATCCACATTGGAAGTTACATCATTACGTATGTATTGAAATATATTCTCTCTATAGACTTTAAATTTCTTTTCCATTATATGTTTAAAGAATATATCTTTTGTTCAACTACATATAATTTTAAAAGATTTATTGTTTTCTTTCTTTGTGACTTTAAAACTTTGTACAACGATTAAATCATGGAAATTACAACTTAATTAAAAATACCAAAACTATAAGTAGCTGCAGATTTTAAAATGTTTTTTTGTATGATATTCACAACAAATTAAAGGAACAAACATTTTTGTTTGTTATACTTGATTCGTATAATTTTTATCAGAAATTTTCATTCTTCATCAGAAATACGCATTTTATCTTTTTTAATATTTTTCTGCAAAAATTCTTATTGTATACAATGAATTTTAATTGGAATATATGTCATCAAATTCATAAAAATTGAAGATAGAAAAAATGTATGTTTTACATATTATATACTTAATTCGCATGAATATTATCGAATTTTTTTAAATATTCTTTTTTTTATATTTTTTAATAAACATGTTTACTTAGAACATTATAAGTATATAAATTATTTTGTATGCTGGCTTGTTTTTATGATAAAGTAAAAATACTTCTATAAGAGATGAAATACTTATTAAGGGTTTTTATATACAGAAAGAATTAAATATAAGCATAATATTTTACAAAAAAAGTTAATATTTTACAAAGAAACTTGTTGATAAAGTTTTTCATTTATGTAAATGTTCTTTAATAGCATATAACAATAACAATACCGAATCCCAGAAACGACAATTTGTAAAAGAAAATGAAACTGTTAGCGTTGCAAGTGAGGATGATGAAACTGCTAGTGTTGCAAGTGAGGATGAGGAAAAACAGGAGTCAATAGAAGATCATCTTGTTAAAAACACAAATAATATGAGCGATCATGAAGTCGAAAACTATTACGACGATGCACAACTTTTTGGCGCCGATTGGGCAAACGATAATGTAAGCTTTTCATGTTGCATTTTCTATTTCATATTTTTATATTTTTGAATACATATTAGTTTTCTGATATTTTATGAGACATAAATTACAAGAAAATTCTGACCGAAATTTTAGAAAAACACTACAATTTTTTACAATATAACCAATATAATATGATTGGGAAGTATATAGAACAAATTTAAATAACTAAATTGGCGATTACCGATCGAAATCAGATCTTAGTGCTCAATAATAATTGTCTAAGTAAATTTACAAATATTTACAAGTTTTCCACAATTGCGCGCCGCATGTTTCGTCAAACTTTAAAACAAAGCTGTTAAGTAGAAATATAATATCACAAAATTAAATTGCTACTTACTTTAATCATTTCTTATGCTTACAAGCATCTCTACAATCTTCCCCATCCTGATTAAATTAATTAGCAATTTGATTTTGTGATATTACATTTCTAGTTCTACATACTTAACAGCTGTGATTTTCAGTCGACAAAACATGCAGCGCGCAGTTGTAGAGAATTTGTAAATGTTTGTAAATTTATCTCGAGAATTATTATTAAGCACTACAGGCTGTTTTCAATCTGCTTTCGATCGGTATCGTCAATTTCGTTATTTAAAATTGTTTACTACAATTTCTTATTTTACTCGCAAGAAATTAAAAAGAGTACTCTTTAATATAACATAAATACCTTTTTATTATCTAGATGGTTGTATTAAAAACCGGTATTTATTGCAAAAAACGAATGCTAGAAGCTGCTCTTTCAACGGCAAAAAAAGCATCGCATNTTGCTCGGCAATTAATACCTGCGGTTTTTAAACCCGAGGCAATTGTAAATTCAACGTTAAAAGGTCAAAGTCCCAGAGTGACAAAACGACAAAATCCGCCGATACAAGTAAACTGCCTACACGGCATTGCAAAAGACGCCATAATTGGTGTGTAAATAATTTTATATCTATATAACAATATAAAAGTATGATATTTGAAAAATGTTTTCAAACTTAGGAAAAATATAAGTTTTATATGAAAGGTTGTTTTATAATTTATAGATTTTTCAATTAAGTTCCAGAAAGAAACATTGGCCTGAGCAGAGTATAAAAGAAATCAAACAAGCAATGACGCAGAAGGTCGGCGAACTGAAGAGACAAGCAGCAAAAAATGATGTTAATTAAAAAAAATAATTAATTTTTATATTATTAACTATATATTACATTTTCAATATTTTTTTATACTTATAAAAGCTATAGAGTATACTCCAGTATTTTTTTATTTTCGNTTTAATCACGCCAAAGACATTTTATGCCAAATATGTCTTGTTGTTTTAAAACTCTTTTTGATTTTGTTTAACTTTTATTATATGATATAGTCTTTATTTAGTGTTGTATGATTTAGCTATTTCGATTTCAAATTTTTTTTTTATGTTTGTGATATTAAATGATAACATACCGTATAAACATGTACCGTATAACATCCCGTGAAAAAATGGATTAAATCTTAGTAGGTCCACTTTAAATCTAACGAAATAAAAAAAAATGAAAAAGTAGATCCAATTAGANCTATATTGGATCTAATGAGATTTAAATAAATATAAAGTAGATCTAAATAAATATAAGTAAATTTNTGTAAATTTACACTTTTATTTATCATTAGATTTACTTTATATCTACTTAGATCTTTTTCCATTTTTTTTATCTCGTAGATTTAAATTAGATCTTAGATTTAATCCATTTTTTTCCGGGATATATATTACAGTATAAGTTAATATATAATAAATATGTGTATTACTTGTATGTATATATATGTAAATATATGTATATACATATATATATTCAAAATGTTTGGCTATAAAAAATAAATTTACAACTAATTTACAACTATTTACAACTACTGTAACTACCTCATTGTATTACTACCGATTATGACAAACAGCTACCATTACAAAAAACTGTATTATAAGGTTTTTTCGAATTCTATTAAATTGTTCCTATTAAATTGTTATTCTATACATTACTATATGATAAGTGTAATTATTTGTAATAACACTTTTTATTTCTTGGAATTAATTTTCTCATGAAATCATATTAATTAATGCGGTATATGTTGTCATGTTTCCTCATGTGTGTGTGTGTGTATATATATGTATATATGCATGTATATATATCATACATACATATATGTATATGTATATATATATATATATATAGAATCCAAAAACAATTTATACAATCCGAAAAAACCTTATAATTACAGTGTTTTGTTTATAATGGTGGCAATAATAGAATTAGATCTACTCATGTCTGATTGGCAATAATAAAATCGGATCTACTTATGTCTGATGAGATCTGATCAGATAGGGCCAATTNTTTGATCAAACCAGATCTGAGCGGATCAGATCTAATGAGATCTGATCATGTCTGTTCAGATCTCTATCATTTGTTCCCGGGAAGTAAAACTCTAGTTTCAAGCACATACAACATAATATATAACTATAACATATAATATTTAACCATTACATAATATAGTAACATAAACATATATTCAAAAGTTAACATGTATAGAAAAAACATATATTAAAAATATTAAGTGAATTTATGGATATACATAAGTATCACAAAGGTGCTGTTTATGAAAGAAATGATTTATGCAAAGCGATNTTTTGCACCATGCGCAAGTAATTATTGCAGTTGAGCCAGAAATATCACATGTCAATTTTAACTGATTTTTGAAACAATATTCTACTGGTGTTTCAAATTCTTCTGGTTTATTTTCCACGTACCCGCTTTTATACCATGCGTATCGAAATAAATTTTTAAATCTAGGCGATGAAAACTGACCATGAGTTAATGATTGTAATTTTAAAATATTGTTTCTTGCGTGAAGATTTATTTCTAGATCCAAAAGCATTACAATATTTGAAAAGTGTTTAATGAAATTTTTTTACAAACGAAAACCATATACATCTAATGGTTGTATGTTTCCTGTTGTTCCAGCCGTTATAGTTAATAGAATTATTGTTTCTGTACATTCTAATTTAGTTTCTTGTATAATATTTGGACAATGACCAGTCCATGAATTTAATAGGAAGACGGACTTTGGTCCTACGTTTGGAAAAAATACGTTTTGCAACCAAATTTTAAAATGATCTGACGTTAATTTCTCGGATTTCGAAGCTCTAACAAAAATATTAGGTGCCATGAACATTGTTTCTTGCACTCTAGGACCAAATGTTCCACTAACTTCTTTCAATACAATAAAAAATAGCAATAATAACATACCATCAGCTGAAATAGTAGGTTTTATAGTATAGCTATGCGTGATTGCCGTTTTAGATTGTACTACAGACTCAATTCTTTTTGTTCCTTTATATGCTAATGTACGACCGGCA
>NW_018021247.1:47452-61003 GCF_002006095.1 Pseudomyrmex gracilis | reverse complement strand
CGCGGCGATTTTTACAATGGATTCAAAACTTGAACAACGTTCTTGCATTAAATTTTGCTATAAAAATAAAATTAAGTGTTTCGACACATTAAAAATGTTACAAAAGTGTTATGGTGACAATACTCTATCGAAAACACAGGTGTATTAGTGGTATGAACGCTTTAAAAGTGGTCGTGAGGCTGTTGAGGACGATGCTCGTCCTGGGAGGCCATCGACATCGAAAACTGATGAAAACGTCGATGAAATCCGACAATTGTTGATCGAAAATCGCAAATTGACGATAAGGGAGATAGCTGAGACCACCAACATATCATTCGGATCTGTTCAGAGCATTTTGGGTGAGGATTTGGGTCTGAGGCGAGTCACTGGGAGATTGGTGCCAAATGAACTGAATTTCGTGCAAAAATTGCATCGCGCTGAAATTTCAAAAGAGATGGTTTTCATGGTCGATTCCGACTCAACAGTCATCCAACGCATAATTACAGGTAACGAGACGTAGGTGTATGAGTACGACACGCAAACACGACATCAATCAAGTGAATGGCGAGTGTGGAGGCAATAAAGCTAAAATCGCTGGAGGCACTAATGGCTATACCAAAAACCGACTTCTAGAAAAGCTTCGAGGGGTAGATCAAACGCTGGCACAAGTGCATCGCAGCCGACGGGGACTACTTTGAAGGGGACAACTTGAATTTTGAAGAATAAACATGTACTTTTCTTTTTATGAATAAATTCCGGTTATTTTTTGATCATGGTAGTATTTCACATGTCGTCAGTACTGAAAATGTTGCGTGTACATCGAATTTGTTTCAATGCTCAAGAGAAGAAGAAGAAGAAGAAGCAATTAGAGAAGTTCGAGAAGAAGAAGAAGCAGCAGCTAAGGCTGCTTATATATAGCAAGAGAGAATAATCTTCCAAAAATAACGACAGTTCGTTCGGCTAAACTATCAAGAAAATTACGAAACTTGAAGAAATTACTATACAAGAAAAAAAAGTATAAAAAATTACAAGAGATAAAAATGAAAGAATTACGTCGTGGAAATAAATGGAATGAATTACTCAAGGATACAGGAACGTTAGAAAGAATATTTTTAGAGATGCTACAAAAGAATTTGCATTGTGCACCTCAGGTATGTTTTTTATGCAATCCATACAGAACAAAACTTCCAATAGACATNCATTAAATGTCTACAGCCATGCAATATTTAATGAATAAATCTAGTAGAGGTTTTGTTCTGTGTAAGAAGTGTTTTTATTTAAAAAAAGAATAACTATNAAGAACATTTTCATAATTAGTACAATTTGTAAATTGTGATAATAAAAAAAACGGCAAATAATAAATTAAAAAACGCAAAAAGACCGGTAAGCCGCTGTAATCCACTGGTGAAGGTGGCAAATATAAATAAATAATCAATACAAATCGTGTCTACTTAGACATACAGGACGTTTCGATCCAATTTATTTGTGATCATCTTCAGCTTCTTCAAGAGTCGAAAAAGTTAACATTACAACATCATCCTTTGATGAAATCGATATTATGAGCATCAGGAATAAATGGTTTGTCAATTTAACGTCGGGTAACATTCCTGATGTGGTTTGCGACCTTCTTTCTTTAGGTGAGAGATTTAGCTTGCCATCTCACAATTTGAAAAAATTGACGGTCATGGAGACTATTAAGGATGTTGAGAACAACATTAGACGTATTAATGTTGATCTTAAATCACATATACGTTTTCTCACCATTTCTACTCTTGAAAGATATTTAAATAGTCAATCTTCTCTAAGCAACCTTGACAAGGAGTTACTTGAAAGTAAAAAGCTTACAAGGAAATTCATGAAAGATTATCCGGATATCATTTTTACCAAAGCGGATAAGGGTAATGTCACCGTTGCTTTGGATAAAAGCGTTTATATCTCAAAAATCGAAGCAATGCTGAGTGATACGAATACTTATGACAAATCGAAGATAAAGAACCCTGCAAAGAGAACAGAAAACAAACTTAACGAATGTTTAAAGTCGTGGTGTAATGCGAACTATATAAGCAAAAATGAATATTATTCTCTAATTTGTAATGACAAACCTCTTCCTAGAGCCTACGGNCTTCCAAAGGTCCATAAACCTGGTAATCCTTTCAGGATTATCGTTTCTTGTACGGACACTACTCTTTATAAATTCGCCTCCTTTTTACAAAGAATTTTATATAAAAACTTACCTCAACCACGTAGTTTTATCCGTAACAGTTTNGAGCTCTATAGAGGTTTGTCAGGTATGCATATGCGTGATGCGGACGTATTGTTTTCACTTGATGTTGTCTCGCTGTTCACCAAAATTTCGTTAGACTTGGCTTTGGATGGTGTAAAGAAGAGGTGGGATAGCATTAAGGATCATACCAAAATCCCGTTGGATCCTTTCATTCGAGCCCTTGAATTTGTCTTATCTTCAACCTTCTTCGATTTCAATGGTACTACTTACCAACAAACCTATGGAACTCCCATGGGATCGCCTCTCTCGCCAATTATTGCCGACATCGTCTTACAAGATCTTGAGACTCATTGCCTGAATTCTTTAAACATAACTCTTCCTTTTTATTTCCGTTATGTTGATGACATCTTAATGGCAGCTCCGAGAGAACATATTGATCCCATTTTCAATTGTTTCAATTCCTACCATCCGAGGCTAAAATTTACCATTGAGATCGAGGAGGGTAGATCAATTAACTTCTTGGACACTTCAATATCTGTGATAAACAACAAATTGTTACTTAATTGGTATCACAAACTAACATTTTCGGGCCGTTATTTAAACTTCTTTTCGCAACATCCATTGAATCAAAAAATAGGTATTATTTACGGTATAATAGACAGAGCAGTTCTCCTTTCACATCCATCTTTCCATAATGGAAATTTAATAAAAGCAATCCAAATTTTATTAGCTAACGATTTCCCTCTAGACTTTATTTTTAAAACTGTAAGAAGGAGATTACATTATCTATTCTCAAACAAACTCAATGTGGTGAATGGCGAGTACAATCCAGAGAGTGAACGTTTGAGTGGTGCGAGAGATTACTTTACTTTGCCATTTGTTTCAGGCACTACTGATTCTATTTCTAAGTCGTTAAAAAGAAATGATTTTAAGCTCTCTTTCAGAATTTTAAATACGTTAAGTAGCTTTATTAAAGTCCACAAGGATGATCTCAGTCATGACTCATTGTGTAATGTTGTTTACAAAATAAACTGTTTATCTTGCGATGCTTCATATGTTGGACAAACTAGTAGACAATTACGTACTAGAATTTCTAAACATCAGAAAAATATTTATCTTAATCACAACCGTCAATCAGTTGTAAGCAAGCATCGCAGTGAGTTTGGTCATGATTTTTTGTGGAACGAAATTGAGGTTTTAGACCGAGCGTTTCTTTCAGAGAAGATTGGTTTCCGAAATGTTGAACATAAAAATGCAAAAAAATTGCATAAATTCAATGACGGATACCGAATTATTAGATCCGGTTTATACTTTCCTGATTGAGAAGTTTGGTAGTTAGTCACGTGGGGTGCCTCTCCTACCGCTTTGACGTTTTAACTTGCCTTTCGGCCGGCTACTTTTTCGACATTGCTTATCGTTATTTGATATGTTGAATGTAACGGTTGAGTGTCTGTGTGACTTGCAATTTGCTGCGTTTCAGTACGGGAGTCAATTATGATAATCTGTCAATCATCAGTAAGTTTTTAGCTTTTATGTTAACTTTAATTTATTCCGTTTTTGGTTTTCATTTATTAATTTTTTATGGTTGTCCTTTTTGTTATTGACTTTATTACAAATTTACCTTTTGACTTAATTGGTCACTTGACTTTACTTAATTGTTCTTACTATACTTTGACTTAATCGTTAACTCGATATGTTCGACTTAGTTTACATTATATATTTTTTTATTTAGTAATCAGGGATGAGGAGATAACAAACGTTGATCTTCGCTTATCCTTGTTTTGATTCTCTGATTCGCAGCGTGTTGTTTGTCTGCAGTACATTGGCCTTTGTAAGGTGTGTTTTTGTTTTTGTTTTTATTTATATGAATACGGTTTCTTTATCTTGATTATAACTTCAAATCAATTTAACTCTTATAACTGATTTCTGTTTTTGTAGTTTGGCTGAAGATGATCACAAATAAATTGGATCGAAACGTCCTGTATGTCTAAGTAGACACGATTTGTATTGATTATTTATTTATATTTGCCACTTTCACCAGTGGAGTACAGCGGCTTACCGGTCTTTTTGCGTTTTTCAATTTGTAAATTGATAACTTTTTAACATTTATGTAATTAAAAAACTTACTATGTGTTTAATATTTTTTTGTTAGAAATATGCATTTACTTTATTATAATTCTATTTAGTTGTATTGATTGATTTTTTAATATTTTGATATTATTTCATACTTTGATAATTATCGCGTACAATATTGTTTTACATTAATATGTGATACAAAAAAATCTCATATATTGATTTTAATTATTTGTTATATACAAAACTATAAGGATATTTATTTAGTATATTTTTTAGATCTATATTTAATTTGTATAAAACTTTAACTTGTATGATAGTTTTAGTTTTAAATAATAGTATATTATTTAATAATAAATGTTAAGGATTAAGCGACTCAAATTGCGCGCGCGCTGCTGCCGAAGAGGCCACTGCGCCCTCTGAAGGCGTCCCAGAAAAAAAACCGCGCGTTGCAGGTATCCGTTTTGCCTTTCTGTGTGTTATGAAAATGCTAAGAAAAGCTCTGTCTTGTAACAGTGATATTGTAGCACAGTTTAAAATAGTGCGTCAATTAAAGAGTTGGAAAATTGTACGCATATCAAATACAATCTATTCTCAACTTTACAATCGGCCTCGTTATTCACAGACCTTGACCTGCTCTAACCTCAAAGAAGCATTACTTTTCGTGAACATTTGGTCCTTCGAGCCGGATTTCGTGAATAATCGGTGCTGTGTTGTACGATAAAGTTGTTAGTGACCACTCTCACAGTAGATTCAAGTGACTGCTCAATGGTTCGTGCTTTGCTCAATTAGTTCTCCTATGTGTGACATACAAAATGCCTGACGAGCAAAAGCTCAAAGAGCCGGTCAAATTAGTCCACCGGACGATGAAGGGCAATATATAGCAGGTCTGCTCGACCCTCAGGCTGCTCATGCCAGTGGCGAGGGAAGGAAATCCCGCACTTCGTCAAGGAGTGGTTCCGCTCAATCATCAAGAAATACATCGCCTGTGCTTCTCCCTACTGAAGTTCAGCTCAAGGCACAGTCTCAGCTGACGAGAGTTGAAATTCTCAAGGAAATACTTGAGGTGGTCAGCCAAGAGGAGCTGACACTTGAGGAGCTCAATGAATACAAGGCTCAGTGTGATGAGCACCATAAAGTGTTTAACAAGGAGCACACTTACCTTGAAGCAACTTGCCCTCGAGGTTTGACATCTCATGCATATTTTAAGAGTAATGTGTTCTTGGAGGCTCAACGCACCTTTACTGCTCTTAAAAGAGAGATTGCTCGCTGTAAGGCTCGGCTCACACCGGCTCCACTCGATCATGGCTCAACTAGCATCAGAGTGGACACTAAGTTGCCAGACATCTCGTTGCCNGAATTCAAGGGAGAGTACGCTCAATGGCCTACCTTTATCGAGCTATTTCAGAGTCTCATCTTAGACAACACTCAACTGTCAAACGTTCAGAAATTACACTATCTGAGGGGATGTTTGAAAGGCCAGCCTGCTCAGCTCGTGTCTACTCTGCCGCTCACGGGATGCTCGCTCGAGCAGTCGTTAAAAATTTTGACTGTTCGATATGAGAACAAGAGGTTAACTGGTCAAGCATATTTGGATCAGCTCATGGAGTTAACTCCACTCACTCAACGGAGTGCCACTGGCCTGAACAAGCTTATCAATACTTACGCCGATGTCACCAAAGGACTCGATACGCTTGGCGTTTCACGTTCGAATCTTGGTGACGTCTTACTCGTTTACCTAGCATCTAAGATCTTGGATCGCTCAACTAGAGAGGCATGGGAGACGTCTCTTGGTTCTTCTCAGGATTATCCAACCTTTTCTCAATTGGAGGAATTCTTAACCTCTAGAGCTCGAGCACTAGAACGGATTGAAACAGTGCATCCATCGTCATCTGCTACAAAGTCTGCTCAGCCTTCTCATTCAGCCCCAACCAAGAAGGCTTTAGCTCATACCGCGGCGATGCAGTCAACGGCAACCGCTCTCTCGAAAACGACATCCTTCGCTCAAGGGTCAACGGCTCATCCATGCGACGGGTGCGCAGGATCGCATTACATTGTCGCTTGTGAGCATTTCAAGGGCCTCAGCCCTCAGAATAGACGTGACCTAGTAGAAAAGAAACGGTTGTGCTACAACTGCCTTGGCCGCCATGCGGTTAAGGCGTGCAAGAGCACGCGAAGTTGCAACACCTGCTCAGGTCGACATCACACAATGTTACACGATACCAGCAGCCGTTCATCGGCTGTCACGTCCAGCTCTTACTCCACCGCACAATCACCGAAAGATAACGCTCAGTTCTCTTGTTCAACAGCCCATCAATCAGGCCTATCTGACAAGCGTTGACGGTTTGGTGCAATCGTCGATGGATCGCATGATACTACTCATCATTATACAACACTCTTAGGAACGGCTCGTGCACAAGCCAAGACTCACATGACTGTTCACCTAGTACGTTTGCTCATCGATTCAGGCTCAGAAATCACTTTTGTTTCTGAGCAGCTTGTCCGCCAGCTCAACATTTCTCGACACCCATCATCGCTTATAATACATGGAATTGGAGGTTCAAGAACAACTCAAACACTTGGCGCTGTCAAGCTCACCTTGGAATCTCTGCATTCACAGGACAACATCGAGATTCATGCTCATATTTTAAGAGCGGTTACATCGATCATCCCATCGACAGAGGTAACAGTCAGAAACTGGCCACATTTACAAAACTTGTCTCTTGCAGATCCAGAGTACTATCAGCCACGCTCAGTTGACATTATTCTTGGTGCCGATGTCTATGGCCAGGTAATCAAGCCTGACATTATCAGGGGTCACTCAGCAATGCCCATTGCTCAATGTTCAATTTTCGGTTGGTTGATCCTTGGACCTACCAATTCAGTTCGCTCATCATCCGTGCCCACCCACAATGTCTCCGTTCAACGAGAGGATAAAGTAAAGGAGTTGCTCACCAAGTTCTGGGTTCAAGAAGAATTGCCTCGTGACGAATCTCCATTGCTCACACCTGAAGAGGAAGAATGTGAAGCACATTTTTGTGCAACTCACTCGAGAGATTCATTTGGACGTTACATAGTGCGAATTCCACTCAAGACATCAGCATCCACTCTAGGACTTTCCTACCAGACGGCCTCAAGATGTCTCCAACGAACGATTCGACGGCTCAAGAGAGACTCTGAGTACGGTCAGCTCTACTTAAAATTTATGACGGAGTACGAGCAACTGGGGCATATGAGACGAGTCCTGGCGGATGCTTCACCTCCTGAGGTGACCTTAGCACGTGATGTTTCGACATCAGGAGGGTTGAGGGCTCTGGGAGAACGGTCATCCGACTGCTCGACAGCACATTCCCCTTATTACTTGCCTCATCATGGAGTACTAAAGCCAGACAGCTCATCAACTAAACTCAGGGTTGTATTCAACGGCTCAAGCTCTACATCTTCAGGAAAATCAGTCAATGACATAATGCATACCGGAGCCAATCTGCTGCTCAATATCGTGGATGTGCTCACGTGGATTCGTTCACCATTGCCACATTTTTGCCACAGACATCGTCAAAATGTATAGACAAGTTCGAGTTCACCATGACGATTGGGATCTTCAACGGATTCTATGGGTAGACGATCAGCTCAATGAAGTCCCCTTCCACCTCACCACAGTCACGTATGGCACAAGGGCAGCTCCATTCCTAGCAACTCGAGTCCTTCTTCAGTTAGTTAGCGACGAAGGTCACCAGTTTCCTCTTGCAGTGCCATCGCTCACTTATGGTAGATATGTGGACGATATCTTCGGAGGTGCAGACACAGTCGAACAGCTCATATTGACAGCTCTACAAGTAAAAGACTTGTGCATCGCGGGCGGTTTTCCGCTCTCCAAATAGCATGCAACACACCCGGACTTGCTCACGGCAGTTTCAACGAGTAGCTCATCAAGCTCCTTATNATTAGACGATTGCACAACCAAACTACTCGGATTAAATTGGATTNCTCAAGAGGATAGATTTGTATTCTGCTCAAAGTTTTNGGACCGTCCAGGCAAGCTCACGAAACGCCTAGTTTTATCTGAAGTAGCCAAGATATTCGATCCGCTCGGCTTTGTCTCTCCGGTTGTGATCAGGGCAAAGATGTTCTTGCAGGAGCTGTGGCTCCACGAACTCAATTGGGACAATTCACTCCCAAAACATCTCAGTGCGAAATGGCTTCTGATCAGGAACGATTTCAAATCGCTAGCCAGCATATCAATTCCAAGGTGGTTTAACTCATGGAGCGACTCAAGGGTAGAACTCCACGGATTCGCAAATGCTTCTCAGCTTGCCATGGCAGCAGTCATTTATTTGGTGATTCACTCACCGTCAACAGGATCTGCGACTTCGTTTGTTTGCTCAAAAACAAAGGTAGCCCCACTTAAACGGCTAACAATTCCAAGATTAGAGCTCACAGCGGCGCTACTACTTGCTAAGCTGATGGCTCATGTTCACGCCACACTAAGGCTCGACGTGAAATCGACTTACATGTGGATCGACTCGCAAGTAGCACTCATGTGGATTAAATCACCCGCATCCCGTTGGAGGGATTACGTTAGAAACAGGGTGATTCAAATCCAAGAACTGTCAACAAATTCCACCTGGTGTCACATTCCTGGCGCGATGAATCCAGCAGATTGCGGATCGAGGGGAATTTCGGCGGACCACTTGATGAATCACCCATTGTGGTGGACTGGACCACCCTGGCTCAAGCAGTCTTCCGACTCGTGGCCAGCTCAACCAGACATCGCGCCGGAGCTTACTCATACTGAAGCTCGAACTGGTACAGCTCTATTTGCAGCAGCTCCAATACCTGCACCTAGTTGGAATTTAGTGTACAAATACTCCTCACTGAACAAGCTATTCAAAGTCACAGCGCTGTGTTTCAGATTCATACAATTGCTCAAGCGCAATCTCATGTCACCTCCTTCTACGTGCATATCAGCTCAAGAACTCAACCAAGCAATGCTCTTCTGGATCAAATCGACTCAAGCTACATACTTTGCTCACGAGCTCAAGACACTCAGCCAACATTTGTCACTTCCCACTGCTCACGCGCTCTCCAGACTAACAGCATTTCTTGATGAAAATGGCGTGATTAGAGTGGGAAGCCGACTTAAGGAATCAGCGCTCACTTATCAAAATAGGCATCCAGCAATACTGCCACGTCATTGTCAGCTCACCTCTCTTATCATCGACGACGCACATCGCACCACTCTACATGGTGGTACGCAGCTCACCCTGGCAAAAATTCGGCAAACCTACTGGATTATTGGCGAAAGAGCTCCAGTGAAATCTCACATAATCAAATGTGTCAAATGTGCACGACAGAGAGGGATCCGCGCGAAGCAACTGATGGCTCAGCTCCCGTTGGCGCGAGTCACACCTGCACGTGCGTTTCTACACACAGGTGTAGACTATGCCGGACCTGTGCAGCTCAAGACGTGGAAAGGGCGAGGCTCAAAAACACATAAGGGCTGGATCTGTGTGTTCGTGTGCCTCACTACATCCGCAACTCACCTCGAAGTTGTAACTGATTATTCAGCTGAAAGTTTTCTCGCTGCATATCGACGTTTTGCATCTAGACGAGGATTAGCTCATGTGCTTTACTCAGACTGTGGTACCACCTTTGTTGGAGCAGATGCAGAGCTCTAGAAATTGTTCATTAATTACTCAGCGGAACATAAGCTGGCCAGCTCCACTATCGCTACGGAAGGGACCACGTGGAAGTTCAATTCTCCGGCATCACCCCACATGGGTGGCAAGTGGGAATCAGTTGTGAAATCGATCAAGTTTCATTTGCGAAGAACAGTTGGTGAAACTCTATTAACTTTTGAGGAGCTCACAACATTGTTGACTCAAATAGAAGCAGTGCTCAACTCTAGACCCCTGGAGCCTCTCAGCGACGACCCTGAAAATGTGTCCGCCCTCACCCCTGGACACTTTCTTATTGGGTCCGCGTTGAATTCCACCCCAGAACCCTCTTTCCTTGATATCTCGACAGCTCGACTTACAAGATGGCAGCTCATCCAACAACGACTTCAACAGTTCTGGTCCCAGTGGTCAGCTCATTACTTACAACGTCAACAATCTATCTGAAAGTGGCATCACCCGTCGAATATCATCAAAGTTGGCTCATTAGTCCTGCTCACAGACGAAAGATTGCCTCCCAGCAAGTGGCCACTTGCCAGAGTACTCGAATTACACCCAGGGAAGGACGGACTCACACGAGTCGTCACGCTACAAACTGCCACGACTACACTCACTCGTCCTATTGTTAAGTTAGCGCTCCTACCAATTGTCACGGAGAATCTTCATCAGCAATCCCTTGCTGATGGCGGGCGGAAATGTTAAGGATTAAGCGACTCAAATTGCGCGCGCGCTGTTGCCGAAGAGGCCACTGCGCCCTCTGAAGGCGTCCCAGAAAAAAAACCGCGCGTTGCAGGTATCCGTTTTGCCTTTCTGTGTGTTATGAAAATGCTAAGAAAAGCTCTGTCTTATAACAGTGATATTGTAGCACAGTTTAAAATAGTGCGTCAATTAAAGAGTTGGAAAACTGTACGCATATCAAATACAATCTATTCTCAACTTTACAATCGGCCTTGTTATTCACAGACCTTGACCTGCTCTAACCTCAAAAAAGCATTACTTTTCGTGAACAATAAATGTAATATCTATATAACGAATTTTAGAAAAGTAAACATTAATATTAAATTAATTAAAACCAAAAAATAAATTAGAAAAATANATAATAAGTATAAGAATGTTATATTGTCTTAAAAATAAGTTATATTGTCTTAAATGAGTTAAATAAGTTATCTCGGGGGATGGAGCGCCACCTTGTCGTGGTCCCCGAGCTTGAGTGCCGTGTTGATCCGTGGAGCTATGCCGGCGGGAACTTCGGTTCCTGGCAGGGTCACCCTTGCCGGACAGGTCCACGGGGAGCGGCCAGACTAAGAGCGCATCCGGGCAGGTCGGGCTCGTTAGCCAGGTTACGGCAACCGACCTAGCTCAGGTCCAAGACTGATATAAAACCGCTTCTTTATTACACATGAAATGAGCACAAAGAACAAACAGGAGTTACCGGACCAGGTCGACCGGACGGCCAGGTCTCGGCGCGGGGGGGCTAGTGTCCCGGGTGCCCCCGTGTCGTTATCCAACGACGGGCGGGTGGAAGAGTGCACCGCAGGCTCTTCCACCTATATTGCGTCTGCAAAGACAGACGACGGAGAACGTCCGTGTTGCCCGAAAGGGCGTGCGGCCCCACGAACGGCGTTGAGGAGAGAGGAGTCGATGGAGTCAATCTTCTCAACTAGCTCCGTAATTTCATCGGAGTCGCTGGAGGCTTTTCTGCCGGAAACATTGGACGTGGACATGGGTTTATCCGGTGACGAGCCCATGTCCGGTGCTCTGACCACCGACGCGGCCATTGCGACCTACGTCGCAGAGAAGATGGCCCAACCCGAACGCCGTGGGCGTCCACCAATCCACGGGAAGTTCATCGGTCTGGGCAAAGCTAGGGAGCAGCTCCAAAAAAGGAAAATAGAGGAGAAAGACCGCGCCTTGGACAAAGTGCGGCAACAAGCTTACGCGGCGGCGACAAAGCGCCGCACCGATTCGGAGGCCTCGGGACGCTCATCCGACGCCGAATCGGTTAAGAGACTTCGGCGTTCGTGCCTAACGGTGGGGGGCACGGACGTCGAAGTCGAATGCGAGAAGAGGGCCACGATAGACCTTGTAGACCTGCTCTACAAGGCTATCAACGTCTGCGACGAAGTGGCTGGGCGAGCAAAAAATTTGAAGGGCACGGACGTGAAGGTCCTTCGAGCGGCGGGTCGCGACGGTTGTCGGGTGGCGGACACCCTCTACGTCCGTTTGCGTGGTGAACCTGGGGCGCGAACGGCTCCCGTTTTGCCCCAGGTTTACCAACAGAACGAAGACCTCCGCAAGGAGGTGAAGCAACTGCAGGACGAGGTGGTGGCTTTGATGGCAAAGATTCGCATGCCGCCACCACCTCCTCCCCCCCCGGCACAGGAGCGTCTGGCCGAGGATGCGCTACTTGAGCGCATCTCGGCGCTCATAGACGCCAAGCTCGCGGCCCTGAACTTACCCGTTTAGGGTGCAGGACGCGCGGGCTTGACTAGCCGAGATGGGAGTCGCGACCGAACATTATCGCGGGAAGGAGCACGGAGTGTGCCAAAGGCTAAGGCCAAAGCAAAGGCCACCACCAAGGCTAAGCCGAAGGCTCAACCTCTGGTCCCACCCCAATCGGCGAAGAAGGCTCCAGGACCCTCGTCTTCCACTACTGGAGGTAGGCCGAATCCGCGGCTTCTGCCGCTCCCGGTCGTCCAACTAAGGGAAGAGTTTCTGCCCCTGTAGCTGGCGCGACAGCGCAACCCGCAGGAGGCGGGAAGAAAAAGCGCTTCAGGCTCCGGGTGCCAAAATCGGCAGCGATAACGCTGTCGGTTGACCCGGCACAGCCTGGAGCGATTACCGTTACGGAGGCGATGCGCCGATGCCGTGAAACGATACCACTGTCGTCAGTGGGTATCGCCCACGTGCAACCTCGGCGCAGTATGACCGGTGACCTCATGATCGAGGTCACCGGCGACTCAATGGCCGAGAAAGCTGATGCTCTCTCGGCTCGTATGAAGGAAGTCCTCCGGGATACGGGGATCGTTGTCCGCCGCCCGACGCGCAAGGGAGACTTGCGCGTTTCGGGCTTCGACGACTCCGTATCCCCGGAGGAATTGAAGTCAGCCGTGGCGTCGGCTGGAGGCTGCCGGGAGGCAGAGATCCGTATGGGCGAAGCCCGGACTCTGCCTTCCGGCTTAAGGGGAGTATGGGTGCAGTGCCCCGTGGCTGCTGCTAAGAAATTGGCAGCAGTCCGCACTGTCAAGTTGGGGTGGGTCCTTGCCCGCGTTGAAGCGCTCAAGGCCCGCCCCATGCGGTGCTACCGGTGTTTACGACCGGGGCACACAGGGCACTACTGCCCCTCGAGCGAGGCGGACCGCAGCGGCCGTTGCTACCGCTGCGGCCTTAGTGGGCACCTGCTCCGGCAGTGTAAGGCTCCGGAGCCAAAGTGCCCACTGTGCGGCGATCTGGGGCGACCCTCCCGGCATGTGCTGGGAGGCCCCAACTGCCACTCTCTTCCTGCTGCGGCTGGTGGCGTAGCCACCACGTTTGCAGCTTCAGCTGAGCTGGCAGCGGGGGTGGCAGGGAAACGCAAGAGGAGGAATAGTCCATCGGGCG